>NC_134700.1:254646423-254763923 GCF_043290135.1 Rhipicephalus microplus | reverse complement strand
GGAATGCTCTCAGACAAGACCCTGATTTGGTGAAATCTCTGTTTGCTTCTATCCCAAAAAGGCTAAACGACGTGAAGGAGAGCTGGGGTGGCGTATCGAAGTATTTATTAAGTTGTAAGCACTAAATGTACTGTAACAGTGAGTTTAGAGAGACCCCTGAGGTTTTTCGTCTCCAATAAAGAATATTGGATATTAATTTCTGTATTGTCTGTAAAAACATCTCATTTTCAGATATTCCTTTGTTCCATCTCATTTTTCAGATGTTCCTGCTTCCCTTTCCTGAAAAAATATTTCTGGGCCGTGGCGCTGTTCTCGCTCTTGATCGACGCTCGCGCAATTACCTTCATATCGCAACCGACTGTACACGTGGCGATCGCGGAAATACACGCAATCGGTGGTGCCAACGCCCGCATTCTGCGGGAGTTTCTCGAACACCTTAGGTTGCGATCGCCTGTGACCGCAGGTTTCAGCTTCACTGGTCAACCATCCACGCGGCAACGGTACTTTCAAATAAGCGCTGCCACAGAAAATAAAATTTGGGCTGCTGTTCCACTTAGATTGACAGAACGCTTACTTGAGCAGCGCAGCAGAAGCTTAGCCAGAACAATGATATATGAACGCATAAATGCAGTTTACATGCAAAAAGTAAACGCGTTCGATATTTTGTTGACGTGGCACTTCACCTTGGTCGTTAGACCTGCCAGGGCAAGTGAATGCCGAAATTTGATGAATGCGCAGTTTTGTACCGGTATAGAAATTCAGAAGCACGTCGGACGAGATGAGGCATGACATGTACTTGAACTGGTATAGCGCATTACGGTAACAAAAAAAATGGCCGAACAGACCCACACAAGACGACTGTGTCTGCTTGGCCATTTCTCGTTTACCGTAACGCGCTATAGACCCTTTAACTATTCACTAACACGGGCCCTTGATGACACCCCGTTCCGTCCACCAATGTGTCTTAATAGCATCGGTGGGCAAGGAAAGCTTCAGAAAATATCCTGCTGATTTTTACCCTTTGCTTTCCTTGTTTGACAAAATATACATTAAATTAAACGTTGTTTTGAGCTAAATGAAAATTGTAAGAGATTCCCTTGACATTTACGCCCATTTATTTTATCTGATAAACTGAAGACAGACTTTCCTTATCCTTGAAATAAACTGGAAAACGTGCTTTCAGTTCAACGTTATAGGAGCTGGTAAATGAAATGACCGAAAGTTTTTTGGGGTACGTTTGCGGTCTTGAAACCATCTATAACGTTCAAGTACGATGAACCAACTCGCCTTATCTTCAACGCTTCATGACAAATCGATAATATCGATCACACACGCTTAAGCCAACCACCGATTAACCTGCATAAAGATGAAATCAAATGCAATAACTCTGATTTTTCATGTAGACTCCTACGCGTGCCATATTTATATAGGTTTGCCTATTACATGGGCGTGCACGAAAAATTGTTCATGCCTTCTTATCTTTAGAACTTCGTGCGCACGCTCAGTTGTAGTCGGTGTTTGCGGTGCCATGATTTCTTTTTTTGTGCGCATGTTTGCACGCCTTGCCGTTTTAAAATGTGAACCAGTGCCTTTTCTTTATGTTTTCTCAAGCCAATCCGTCTTTCAGTAAATAAATAGTAATTACAACAACGATGTTAATAATAATAGACACCCAGTAGCTTAGAGACAGAAAAGCGAAATGAGGTTTCCGTGTTTCACTACGATATTTTTGGAAAAACTTTTCCGGAAACAGTTCAGCATTGAAGCGACAAGATCACCTCAGATATTTTACTGAACTTTCACGTTTTGTGTGAACACTTAATTGGCGTGATTACTTGTGTTTTTTTTTTACAAACTCAGTGTGGTGCGGACACATTTCTATGTAGAGTGGACACATTTCTGTGTGTTGTGGACGCTCAGTGCTGAAAAACGTGAACTCATTGTGTAAGTGTTGTGCTATGTGCATATGTATAGCCTCGTGTTTGCTACAAAATGTGCGATGTCGACTTTTGTGCAAGAGGAGTAGCCGGTGCCACGCATTGGCACCAACCTCTCCTTATACACATTTAATTAGAAAAAGTATCCGGAATCGCCCACTCCTGCATGCCCACTCTGAGTGATCTCAAAGTTGAATTTGGCTAGTTCACATTCCTGAAATATTTGAAAACACCTCTACTATGTCAACCGCGTCAAGGAAAGACAGAACTGCGACAGTAAAATCAAGGATGGTAACGGTGCAAAGCTTGGTCGAATTCCTCGCAACAGAGAAGGAAAAGGGAGTGACATACGAGTGGTAGGAGATAGGTGAAGTGGGGAGTGCGCTCAGCAACGCGGCAGCTCAATAATTCGTTCTCTGATGGGTCAAAGCCCTCGCGCACTTCGGCGGATTAGAAGAAGCGAAAGCTCGCTTGGGAAGCTTTTCACGTCACCACCCAATATAGAAAATCTATAGTCACGCGATCATTCGTCACCAAAAATACCAATGCCCGAATTTCTATTCACTGTAATCCCTCACCAATTCAAAGGACGAACCTTGCGATATACTTCAGGCGCTTCGTGGAGCTGGTGCGATCTCGTACTTTTCGTTTGATACGAATAACTTTATTCTGGTCCTGGGGATCAGTTCAAGACTGCTGGCCACTTCCACGTCGGGACAGAGGCTAACCCCCGTATTCACAAACGATACTCGACTCGACTTTCATCCTTCATTTGAAAGAGTTGAGCACTGCGCCGCTGCTCCGCTGATAATAACACTGCGCCACTCAAGAATCGCAGCAGGTTAGCGTGATATGCAGTGACTCGTCGTGCCTACAGGCGGCGCTCCCATCGGCTTTCTCAAGTGAAGGTGAAGCGTTGAGTGAAGGGACGTTCTTGAATACGGGGGTAAGTCCCTCTGCCGCCCTCTGGACAGCCCTGAGTTGCTCCGCCAGCACGTCACTGTGCAGCATCCAGTACCACCACTGTTTACCGTGAGGAACATCATTGGCCAACGCCAAGCAGCGCAAGAGCATATGGTCTAAATTGAGTAAGCCCCCCCCCCCCCCTTACACACACACACATACACTTACTGCAAACGTGTGTGAATTATTCTTTTACATTTATTAGTACACTGTTTGGAAACTCGAGATCAGTTGTATAACCGCTGTCGTCTCTGTGGTATCGTATTATATACGATGGCGATACGCCCACTTCCTGTAATGGGCCCACGTATGCATGCTTTAGGAAGAGCAGAGTAACATGGTAACTTGCTGCCCAAAACTTTTCCGTGCACTTGTTTCGATGTCGTGCGATCAAGTATCTGCAAGGAGCGAGGGATTCTGAAAGCCCGTTAACGGGATCAAGCACGCAAAGCGGAGACGCCCTTCCATAACCCAGCCGTAGCTCTGCGCGGCGCAGCTGATCGCACACATGTCCCAAGGGCCCTATCAGGAAAGTGTTTTGCGATGGCCGCAACAATGGCTAGACGAGTCCATGTTTGCAGTAGCCTCGTGCGCACTAGAGCTCCCTTCCCACACACTTAGTGTTGTAGGTCTAATTTATCTGAAGTTTCGCGGGCACATTGAAGCGAGAGGTAGCGAGAGGCTGAGACCACAGAAAAACTTGTCGGGATAGTCGGTGCATGCCAAGATGCCATATGTTTTGTAACAATACACTATACAAGCAAATCTGGTAGTGCTTCAGGCGGCATGATAATGGCACATTCTGGATTTTAAACTGCGTTCTTTCGGCTCTGTTTATGTGGGAAGCAGCGCACGGAGGCGATCTGCACAAAAGGAACGAAAGTACAGGACAACCGCTGCAATCACAACTAGTTTAAAACGTGCTTAAAAATGGGGGGATTCTTAAGCTTTGCTTTTAAAAGATGAACCCTATAGCAATATCCGGTCCCTAGTGCGTACGCTCGATGACAATGTACGCTTGTACTGCACAATATTACTGAGATATTACATGTTGTATTGCAAATTAGGCCTGTATACAGGACGCGAGCATTTGCAATGCAGGAATGTCATTTTCACTGCATTTTCCGGCAAAGGAAGTTCTTTTCCCTGTATTTCCAGGCCGAAGTGTGGCTTAGTGGTAGAACCCCTGCTTGCCGCGCGAGCAGCCTGCATGGGTTCAATCATAACTGGGACCCGGAAATTTCTGTTATTTATTTTATTCGCATTTTCCTCGATTTCTGGTCCCGGAGAAGATGATCATTTTCGCTCAACACTAACGACCCCGACTCCAATGCTGAAGCCACAATTTCCACGAAACAAGCTATTTAACGCTATCGTGTTAATATACACACATGCTAGCGTACCACGTGTTACACAGACTATCAAGTTACAACAGTTTCTGGTGATCGTCCAAAAAAAAAGACGCTTTGAAATCGCTTAGGGCTACCGATGCTTCACTGATGCAATCATCTTTTGCATTTTCATTATATTAAACGACTATGGCTTAATGACCAATACACTGAATTGTTTTGTCTTCATTGATAAGGTTTCAAGTAAAAGGCAACTATCACGAGCGCAATTAGCACGGCCATTATCAATATGGAGCTAATAAACGTAATTTTCATTAGCAGAATCCTAATTAATCATCATATCAGTATTGGTTAATTAGCGCGGTTTTACTCAGGGTGCTCATTATTAACGTCACATTAATTAGCTTGGTTTATTTGGCTCACCAGCTAGCATGCTTTTAGTAAACGTGGTCCTAGCTTTACACAGATGATGTGGCGTAATTACGTCGGCTTCAACACGACTTGGTACTTTTTGCTTGGTTATAGCATGTCCAGGCCACACTAGACAAGTATACTGCCCAGCCAAATAGCTAACTAGCTGGGCACACGTGCTTGGGTGCTATAGCGGACGATGAAGACTACGACGACGGCGCGCACCGGCCGAGCAGCGAGCTATAGAGTGTGCAGGCTTCGCAAATTCATCTTCGCATGAGTTTGCGAAAAGCCCTAATCACTTGCTAACCTTTGTAGAACAGCGTGCATAGGAAGTTGTACTTCTAATGAAGTTTGGACCTTCGACAGGCCGAAACGCCCCCTTCGGAGCGTCGTATTTGCTGAGAAACGACGAATACCTCTCTGTTTATCTCAGAAACTTCTCCCAGTGCGAAAATGTTTGCGACCGTTCAGTAACCCTTCAGCACGTAGAGCTCCGACCGCTAGCTCCTTGGCAGGCGGGGCATAAAAAACGCGAACACCAAGCATAGTACCTGCGCGCAAAACACTCGTAGTTTGTTCAAGTGGTTTCTGCAAAACTCAATGTTTCTGGAAACAATTCAACGTAGTCTTTGAGAGAGTGCGCACAATGTTTCAAGCTTCAACTTTTGGACTACTCGGCTCTGAATGTGCATAAGCTCATACGTCTGAAACACTACGGTTCCACTTTCAGCTTGCAACGTTAGTATTGCCATAGTTATAAATTAAATTAGTCCCATTTAAACTTACGCACTTCGAAAAACTCAATTGCGCTTCAGATATGGGTCTTGCAATCAATTACAAGTCCCTCTCTCAAGCGGCTTTTACAAAGGCCGTCATAACATTTATCACTTCCACCGTGTGACATTATGGTTATTACAAGCACACCAAACGCTGCTCAACAGATTATCTCTATATCTGGCGTGTAATGTTGCGCGCGGAATTTATACTCGCAGGATTTTTGGCTTGCCGCGTCAAAATAGTTTGGCGCTCTAGCATCGTGGTATACGGAGCATCTACCAAAACAAAAAGGACGTTGTAATTACTACCCCCTTTAATCTAGTGCAATTTATTGCTGAACGAAAGACTTTTTAAACTACCTCTGTAGCTATTTGGTAGCTATCTTGTACTACCGAGTGCCGCTGTCTTCAGAAAAATCATTATAATTTTATTATAGTGTTACATAAACGAGATGGTCGCACCAAAAAAAGTCAAACCCCACATATCAATCAATAGTTCCAAGAAAAATGTTGCCGCCTACTAGCTCGCATGAAGCGCAGAGTGGCCAAACTTTGCTTCGTAGGATGCCATGTCGCGTAAAAACAAGAAACTAGAAAAGGCGCGGTCACAGAGACCGTCACAGTTCTTAATAAATATTTACCGACTTTATTCAGATAAGCTTTCGCATTTAATTCCTGGAGGAGTTCTTGCGTACTCATATTTTTTTGGTAAACATAATGAAAACAATTCCCCACGCAAACGCTCAGTTGAGACTGATTCGAAAGTAGGAAAACACAACCGAAGTGCCCCAAAACAAGGCCCATCATTTGCGAAAGCTATCTGGATAAAGTTGGTTCCTCGAAGTCATTTTATCGCCAAACTTGTTGTACTGAGTACTCCAGGCGACCACTTGGAAGGTTGCTCGGGGACAGATGACAAAATAACAACAATGTCAACGTGATGCCTCAGGAGTATCTGTCTGGGAGCAATATGTTTGGTTAGCGCACTAACGTAAACATTGCTTCCTGAAATGTAACTACAAGAATTCTAGCTAAGTAAATACACTTCCCTCTTTGTTTGCTTTTATCTTACGGTACGAAGCTGTTAACGAAGAGCTCTGTTCGTCGGAAAGCTTATTCAAGACCCTGGTGGCGTTGCCTCCATGCCACATCATTGTTTACGGCGGAAAGGCAGCATTACTAGTTTGCTTAGTGTGCGGGCTGCTTTATAATCAGATTAAGGACAGACACGACCTCGTTTCAGATGCCGGAAGTGACCATGCTGGAAGCTCAACAAAAGTATGTGCTGCATCAGAGGAAATTAATTTCTATGCCTTTCTCAACAAGGAGGAGCTAGACTAAGAGGGTATTAGTGTGCAGCGTTGGCCATAGTGGATTATGGGAAACAAACAAAACACGGCAAAGACAGCAACGTGAGAAAGTAGACTCCATGCGTTGGCAAATAATTTATCCACTGAAGATGCTCTGTACTCTGGTTAAGGCAGCGCAAATTAAATTTCTCAGTTAATGCATCATCAGCTGAAGTTGTCCCACACTGGCTTCGTTATATTGTTATTGAAACAACTGAATCGTAAAACTTGTTGTGAAAACGCAGGATGATGTCATAACCTTTTATTGAACAAAGCTCGAGATACACACGCAGAATTATCGTTAGACGACAACCCGACTGTTCTCTAATGAAATTATTATATGGAATCAAACACGGACGTACTCATGGCTCCTACAATAAAACCAAATATTTGGTTAGACGAAGTAAAGCTCCTTTAGCGCAAATATATAGTCGTGGTCACATTACATCGACTAGTGTCTTACATCTTCGTAGCAGCAAAAAGTGATGATGCTTGGAATAACCTCTAACGTTGTTCAATATTTAGATTGCGTTGAACAACGTTGCGTTGAACAATCTTATTTCAACTTGAAACGTACTGCACTCGTTCATTGCGCATAAAGCAGTAAACCTGGGGCAATGCACTTGTTGCACATTACAAGAAATAAATTGTAAATGCCCCTGATGTGACGTTTTCGGGGAAATCATTCACGTACTATTGTACTTGCGCAGCAAATAACACGTAAAAAATATATGAGTTTTTGCAGCTCGCTTTTGCCAATTTCTATTCCCGGAACATAAAAAAACATGAATCGATACCACGCGTTAACCTAAAAGTAAATAACTATTGAAACTCTGCTTCACTGTCATGAAGTTTGAGCAGGAGCAAGCACTTGTAGAAGCGAAACTCGCAGAATACGTCGCTTGAAAACGAAAGAAGCTTCTGAAGAAGAAAATGTGTGTTGGATATCGGAATGCTAAGCAGCATTGCAGGATAGAATAGTGTGGTTATGTGGACTGTTGTGTGAAGTGAAGAAGCTGTTCACTTCTTTTTTTTAATAGAACGCAGCTTTTAGGCAAGGGTCTCGCGTTCAGCGTTGTCACTCTGTTTGCTGGCGTCGGCGTACTCAACAGAGTCGACGAGGACGAAACAGAGTGTACGCGTATTTTGTGCGAATGTGTACGAGCCACTATAACCTCTCTATCTTCCTGCGTCACGTGCACTGGTCCCTCAGTCGGAGCTCGTGCGCATTCAGGGCTGGTATGGGCACTGCGGCTTGCTTCGCTTGTCGTAATCAAGGAGGATTTAAAAAAAAATTAACACTCTTTGGTCGTAATGAAGTTGTTGGCGTTTCGCTTGATTCGCGACGCCTGCATTGCATAGATTGGTGTGCGCAGCACTCGAACGCTGGCAGGTGGCAATATGTTACCAATGTCACATTGCTACTATATGACTATGTCCCATGCAATGCCACAGCTTCAACCACAGTCGGCGTTGCAATAATACGAAGCTGCGCTTAAAATTCATATTAGGCAGTGTCATAATCGTAATCTTCGGTGGTTTTGTGTGCACAGGCGTGTGGTATGTGTGTTTGTGGGAGGGGGGGTCATTGTTTCTCTTTTTTTACACAATAGCAATGATATCATAAAACATCACTCTCTTTCCCGTTGTTTTTTATTGCAATTAAATTCTAATGTTGTATATAAGAATTTCAATGTACGCGAGAAAATAAACGTCCTGGCTTTTCGATAATCTTGCGTCGAGGTTAAACACTCACACTAAAAAATGACATCGGCGTTATTATATATCAACTGATTTCATACCATGTATTCGCAGTTTAAAGCACCCGAATACCTCAGTATTATCGCGTTCTCGTCTTCTAGCGAAACTTCACATTGCATAAATACACTGCACCCTGCAATACCAAACAAAGCCCAAGAATTAAGAGCAAACCTCATAAGCGCGAAAATCCACGCGACAGCGACGAGCGATGTTATGAGCGACGAAACAGGGCGTTCGCGCGACGTGTCGCATGCTTGTTTTCGCGCGATCGCTCGGTTCTCCAGATTTGAAAACCGTCGCTCATCGCCCGAAAGTGCTCGGCTCAAGCAGCCAATAGCGAAAAATCGGAAAAGACAAAGACTACATAGGTGCACGTGACCTTGCCCGAGTCACGTATGCGCAACAAGAAATAACGCAATGTTTACGCATGTGCATATAAAAAAAGTGCTGCAAGGCATTCATAAACACTTTCCGTTTCATTACACAACAGTATATCTTATCTTTAAATTGCATACCGCTGACTACGTGGTTTTCTTGGCGCGAGTAGACGGCCTCATGCCAGCAACAGTGGAGTTCGGTCGCCGAAGCCGTCGCGTGAATGAGGTTTGCCTGCGCTAGCGACTGATCGCGCGAAGACGATCTACGTCGCGTCGGTCGTCGCTGTCGCGTGCATTTTCACGCTTATGAGGTTTGGCTCTTATGAACGAACACGCTACGCCAGAAACCACCAGCTCGAGCCAGTTTTCGCAAGAACAGAGAACGCGGTTTTCTTTTTTCTTTTTTTCCACGGACCACTTATGACTGGAAGAGTCTTCCCCAGGATGTCTCCCAGCCCTCTATAACTTTATCAAATATTTGGAAAACTTTATTGCTTGAATTATGTATGCACACACCATTTTTGTTTTATTTGTTCTATCTTTTGTATCAATTGCATTGACCCTCCAGCAAGGACCAAAAAACTTCTTGATTGAAGAATCCTGAAAAACCTATATTAATAAACAAGTCCGCTGACGTCCTTCAACCGACAATATCATCCTACAAGCTCCCGCAACTGAGTGTAATCTCCGGGACATAATGCTACTTTAAGCTCCTGATCTCACACCTTCTGCTCACCTTGCTACCGCCTAATGACATTCAGTTTCCTTTCTCCGGCACTGCCTCCTATGTTGTGGTTATGCGGTCTTCAAGCATGTTTTGTGGGGCTGTGCCTCTGCCAGTGGCCCTTTCCACCAAGAGGTTAAGCTAATTAAGGCCCAGGACACGCTGACCGTCCAGAGGGACCCACGCGAGAGCAGTCTGGCTGAACCTGACTGTCCCCGAGTGTAGCTAGCCACGTGACGTGAAGTTTACTCACCTCTATTGGGAATCAAGTGAAGTTGTTTCACTCACTCTCTCCGGCACATCTTGCAACGATGCCTCGTCAATTATGCACACTTTTGTGTCTCGTGCAGGCGGTGATCTTCCGCGTGATGGAGCACCCGGCGATGCCCGGCTTCTACCAGTGCGTGACGTTCGCCTTCTTCGCGGTGCCATGGCACGAGAAGGCCTACAACATCTTCTGCCTGCTCGCGCTCTACGGAGTGCCGCTGGTCGCCATAGTGGTCTGCTACTGCCGCATCCTATGGGAGATTCACAAGCAGTCCAAGGAATCGCATAGTAGGGCGAGGCAGTTTTTTTTTTCTTCTGAAGTTGCGCAGCGAAGTTTGCAGTATACAAGCAAATAGTCGTGTGGTCAGTCCCACATGTCTAAAGAATGTTCATATTCAAGCTGAATTAGGCAACAACTAGCCATGGCATTAGCTAAGTATCTTCTAAATCAATGTTAGACATTGGTTTATCCCGACAATAATATTGAAACCCCGTCCGTTCTCGTGTACCTTTAACAAAACTCTTTTAGTGTTTTCGCCAATAACCTTCAGACGTCCACAGAAGCTGTGCAATAAGGCTTAGAGTAAGTCATTGCAGCTTCATTAACAGGAGAAAAAAAAACTGAAAAGAATACAAGTCGGAGTAAAACACCGGTAAACAAAGCACTTTTATAATTCTTGATTGTTCTTCTTGCTTATTTTGCTATGTATAATGTGCTATCATCTTCATTTTTGTTGCCTTACAGATATGCATGTACAAGCTGAAATGTATGTGTTGAAATATTTTTGAATTTTTTTATTTTTAGCAACTGCATTGTTTGTTTGCATATTTGTCATCGCTACGCTCTCAAAGACAAAACGAAAGATAAACGCAGCGTTCTAAACAAACAACGAACTTCAATATTTAAACCTAATGCTTTTGGAGTCACCAAGGTTACTTGATTGACACGGTTATAAAAGGTGCCACAGATAAGCTTCGAGACCTTCTTTAATTTAACATGTACATGACATCTAAGTCAGCAACCCACAGCACAAAACTGCGCTCTTGTTATCGTGAGGAGAACGCTATATGCAGACGCTGAGCAAGCGCGCCGCGTCCGAGCACTCTCGTCTATTATGCAATACTCTGGCGAGTCCGTTCTTATATGAAGCGAAAATGCGCGCAGTCACATGAAAGTACGAGAAAGTGAACGCCTCAGATTCACACTCTCATGTGTTCATTTTAGAGGACTTGTTTATCAATTCATTGCTGCCGCAGACGACGAGAACTCACAGTATCTGGAGCACAGAAAAATAAAGTTGTTGAATTGCTGACTCGTGCACGGGTTGCCGTATTGCTTATATTTCCAGAGTTTCCACAAACTGATAAGACATTTATGAGTAGTGCATGTAATCTTCGACTTTGCTTCACGAAGATAGAAATGTAATAAATCTCGAGGTAGAGGTGTTTTTTATTGGCGTCACGTAAGGAGATGTCCGCGCGAATTCCGCACAAATATAAGGTGCCAGCTACTCCTTATTCCTTAGAGTTATCTCACATAGCGCACGTAGGGTTCAAGTCTCCAGGCGTAAGAAGTACACAACGCGTACAATATACAATGTATTATAACAGTTAGGACATGAGATTTCAAAAACCCGTATGCACCAATCACATGTATCTGCATATACGGTGAGATGTTCACAAATCGAAGAGCAACCGATGCATACAGTCACCTGTCACATAGTTTTAAACATAATAGTCAAGAGTCACATAAATATGTCACGTTAAAAAAGGAAAAGGGAAAAACCTAAATGCCCTAATATCGGCTCAGAATGCCTCTGTCTCAAGAAACATTTTCAAACATTTTACTGTGCACGTTTTGTTGGCCACGGGCCCAAAAGTTTCCGCAAACGTTTAGGCAAGAGCAATTAAAAATTATTATTTTTCTGTTTTTTTTAACGCAGTCGACCAACTCATTCAACCAGAGCAACAACCGGGCCGGCTTCGGCTTCGCCGCTCCGATGTCCGGCACATAACCCGTGCCCGAAACCGCACTCTACGCTTGACCATCATCATTGTGCTCGCGTTCTTTCTGTGCTGGACGCCGTACGTGATCATGGTGCTCTGGTACCAGATCGACCCGGAGAGCGCCAGCAAAGTGGACGGCTACGTGCAGTCCTCGCTCTTCATGTTCGCCGTCTCCAACTCGTGCGTGAACCCGCTCGTGTACGGCAGCTTCACTTCCAGCTTCCGCAAGGCCTGCTGCCAAGGCTCGTGCTTCTGGACGCTGAACACGCGCCACGGCCAATGCAAGCTAACCAGAAAGCCCTCGAAGCAAACGGTCAATTCGTGGGTGCCCACCACACCCATCCAGAGGGTGGAGTTCACCCGGGACTGCTGCTCGATGTGTTCGTCTGACGGCCACGAGGGCCGTTCCATACTGGACAACCACGACGGCCGCAGCTGCCACAACATGGTGGAGGTGCGGCACACCTCCGTCACCATGTGCCGTTCTTCCATAAATGGTCACGTGATCAAACAGGCAGCGCAAAGCATATGAGCGCCGAGGCCCGGCGAGCCATGCATTATATTGGGTCGTTCATCGAATGTGTACTGCCGACAATACCGCTCATTGACTTCGTTCCTTAGCTGGTGCTAGTACTTTTGGAATCTGATCTCATCGTTCATTTTTTTATGTGAGGGTCTTCCTGCTGTCTATGACATTTTCGTTAACATTAATGGTCGAAGCAACTTGAACATGAAATTGTGACTTTGCTGTGGTATGAAGGCATGCTGATGATATTAGCAGCTGCTTTTGGGACGAAAGTGGATTGAATTAAGAAGTGAAGGAAGAGAAGAAGGTCGAGAGGAAGGGAATACGAGGAAATCAATCAGACGTGCATTCGGCTCGTTACCCTTTTCTAGGGCAAAGAGGTTAAGGGATGAAAGGAAAGAAATAGACAGTGAAGTGCTATCGGCGTATTACACACCTATATGATCACCATCGTTATTATGTTCATCGTTTTTTTTTTCAGCCTGTTTGGGTCGACTACAGGACCAAGGCCCCTCCCTTTGATCTCCAGTTCATTGTAGATGAGGCCGTTCTATCTTAAAACTTGTAGCAACGCCTACATCGCTTTGCAGACCCACAACATGTGGGGTCGTGGTCCGCGGATGCTTCGCTGTAAAAACAAGACCTAGGTCCAGTTCGCTCAGGACAGTGCAAAAGAAAAAAAAACGATTCGTTTTAAAAGTGTGCTGAACTATGTCAGTGTACTTACTTGTTCAATAGCCCCTTTCCCCCCCTCCCCTTCTCGGCTTTCGTGCCAAACTGAACAATTTGCCACTCGTTGACGTCATCACTTTGCACCAGCCCAAGTGCAAGTTTAGTTTATATGTATTCAGCAGATCCTCACTAGGACGCCAAAACAAGAGCGCTTAATGAGGACCTTAGTGGAACAAGCATACGCAAGTGTGTGAATATGTATTATTGCTGCCTTCGCGTGAATTTTTTTTTAAATGTTTCCATGCATACAGTTCGAGACATACGAGTTCAATCTCACCTGGTCAAACGCGGCAACAGAAACAGAATCATGGTATTTAAGAGTATCCCTTTATTACGTAGCTCCTGGTATGTCATGGTTTTTCACTCGGTAACTTTAACGTCCGGGACAATGGGGCCAAATTATGTGCGATTGCGAAAGCTCTTTTTCGATTGTGCCGCTTGAAGAAAGTAATAAACAATTTGACGCGATAAAACGCACAAGCTGTCTGGATCACTTTAAACGCGTTCCACATGTTCCGAGCACTCATCTTTGTTGCCTATCATCAGTGGTCAAAGCACTTAAAGCATCCGCATTTGCTTAGCAGATTTCACCCATAGTTGAAGGCAAAAGGTTCAGATAGTGCATCAATCAGTTGTCGAGCAATTTTGCGGGCTGTCAGCACTGAAACTTGCAGCGTTAAACGCGTCAATAGTTCAGCGCCACCACCCGAGAAAATCCAATTTACGACAGCCGCATTTTATGGAGCGATGCTTCAAACGAAGGTTCTTAACCCGTCCGTGGAAACCATAACAAACACCCGTCCTTCGTGTGAATGCCCTTCACGATGGCCTATTTCTCAACAGTACGGTGTGTCTGTCGGGGAGGTTAACGACCACAAAAGTCCAGCGTTGGTGCCTTTTTTTTGCGTGACTCATTTGCGTAATAAAACCACATCGTCATGACTAACGAATCATCGAAGGTAAACTCGTTGCCCACATGCGCTATGATGTGGTGGTGTGAGATCTGCTGATGTGCTACCAAGGAAGCATGGTTTAAGAGCAGCTTGAATCTTTTCGAGTTTGCTTCCTGTCGTAGATTCGTAGCCGACTGCCACTGCAGTTATCAAGGCAGAAGTCAGTTACGGAAATAAAATTTGTCAATGAGGACTGTGTTGACGAGTGGAAGCTCGCTTTCCAAGAGCTTCAGCCATTTAGGTGCTTCTAACTTTGACGCCATGCGTACGGTGTCTTGTACACGACGAATATTTAGTATGCGAGCTCTAATACTCAGTGCTTGTATCGTAGACGCCAATGTCGTGAGAAGTTCCGGACATGCCTGGTTTGCGTGCGCGTGGTCTATAGCTCCTTGTGTCAGAAAGTGGTGATCGCTTATACGCGGCTGGTTAGAAAATGACAACGTGAACAGTATTCGTGTGCCTGTAACAGAGCGATTGCTCACGAATCTGCTCAAGGTGATGTGCTCTGGGCCGTATCGTGCGTGTGTGCACATACATAATCGTTCGAAAGTGTTGTGTGTTTACAGAGTGTTTCCACGGATTTGAAATGTGTTTTTTCATTCATTGATTGCTGCCGTATATGTTGCGTGTTATAGACAATTACATGCCATCGGGAGTGTCCTGGTTAGACCAGTTCATGTGTTCAACATTTCACAGTCTCGTTAACAAACGCAGTGTACGTGCCGTTTAAGCCTCACATAGCTCCGTCTTGCACTTCCAGCGATAACTTCATACTCATGCGCAAATAGTTTAATAGTCGCAGGGCTGACAACTCGGTAGCTGAATGCGTAAATCATGCGTGAATCTGAGAACATAGGCTCACTTTTACTCCGCGGAAATGTATATACCTTGCCCATTTTTCTTTCCAATTTCCTTGTTCTCCTATTTCAATTAAACGTAGCAACCAAGTTCGTCTATGCTATACCTGAATTTAGACTCCCCGTAGTCTAGTTGTAACTATATGGCAAAAATTTTAGGCGTGCCTGAATTCCCTCGGAAGATAACTGGCATGACACCCAACATACGCGGTATTCATTCCGTTTCGAAACAAAGTTAGTATCGCTAAAAGCAGCTGCCGTTCACGGCTGGCCTTAAAACACCCTAGCAAAAAAAAAGTTCTAGAAAGAAAAAAAAACAAAAAGAAATGCTACCTTATCGCTGGAAGTCGACGCGCAAAATGGCCATTGTTTGTAAATATCGCTGGAGAAGAAAAAGAAACTGTCGGTACCGATTTCTAGCAGCACAGGCATCGCTGTCAAAATGTTCTCAATATACAAGTACACTAAACAAACGCTCCCTGGTCACCTACAGATTTAAACCACACAAAACATACTTTGCAGTTTAGCGTTCTTATTTTGTAGTTTGCTCCTTTAACTAAGCATCATGGTACCATATATACATGTCTATACCACATACAGTGGTGCGAGTGAGCAGCTACTAACAATGTTTCGTGTTTTGGTACTGAGTGTCATCTGTTGATGGCGGTCAGTGCTGCGTTGCTCAACTTCTCGTAAACGCACAACATTACAGATGCTCATTTTTTATTCACTCGACGATCGTATAGACTTTATCTGTAGGAGTTCAGAAGGTACGGTACTGTATACTAACGCGTTCTTGTGCCATATTACATCAAGGAAGGAAGAACTAAAAATAAGCGGCATTACTACCAGTGTGATATTGTTATATTCAAGGTATATTTATGTGGGCACCGCTAATGTAGTTGTCGCCACATGCTCCTTTGTGCATCCGCAAATATTGCTTTCACTGTGCTTCTGATTGTACCTGTATACTTCGTCTGCTGCGATGTTAACGACAGAAAATCTTGGCTATACCTTAGTGGTTTAAACATTGTGCTTCTGTCAGATAAAAGATCACTTTCGTGCTCTGCATCATTAAGTCATAAATATAAAAAAGTGCCTATTTTTTTCTTCACTGAATCTTTCGAGAGGTGCGTGTGAATTCAACATTCATTTCTGCATGCCACAGTAGATATATCATCAGTGTCATACAGCGTGAAAATATTGTTCCTACTGTAATTATACTTTCAAGAACGTATACAGTTTGTATAACGATATATTTATGCTGTACCAATAGAAATATTACATAACAAAGAAAAAACATAATACGTCACTAATTTCGAAATTACCGGTATAAGTCTGGATAGTAGCATATGCTGTCGAATTCACATCAGCTGTATGACATGACTTTTTTATGTGTTGTTATGCGGACACGTTTAGTCACGGTTGGGTCAATTTAATCAATCTGCGCTTCATACAAGTGCAGCCAATCTTTGTCGCTAACACGTGAATATTTGTTTCTACGATCGAGAAAATTAAATGTTAAAATGCCGTAACGTCAGTTTACGGTGCGTTGTTCTTTTTCATCTTCCTGTTGGTCATCTGCTGATGTTGAGACTGTAAATAAATAAATAAACATATTTACGATGTGTTCATTCATTCTTCGTGTCTGTTTCCTGTAGATATATATATATATATATATATATATATATATATGCGTAGAAAAGGCTTAAATCACTCGGGTCACCGAGCTCATGTGGCATAGAAGAAATTAAGAACCAGCAGTTGTTCCGTGCATGCACGAGTACAACCGATGAGCGAAACTTCTTATAAATGGGACGCAAATGACTAGGCTGGGCTAACTGTGGGTTTTTCGTTTTCAGTAGACTGGTATAGCAAGTATTGGGACGTACCCATTGTGGCGCATACCCATTTTATGATGGAGTGTTTCTACATGACCCACCATGACAACAATAGATGCAGACAAGCTTAGCTTCTAAGTTTCTTCGCAGCTATAAAAAAATGCGTCATATAAATGGCCACTCGATATAACCTTATAAATTAACAAACGCTTTGCTAGGTAGCAGTTTCGCCGCTCATTTCCGAAAGTTCGAGTCAGCTGCAGGTAGCGAAATTGAGCGAATAAAACTCTTGCCGCCATGGGAAATGTTTGAGGGCTCTCGCTTGCACGCAGTGAACAACAAAGAGAAATATGTCCTCGTGCTCTCAATTTCCCTACAAGAAAAAAAAACAATGTTTCACTTGCCTGGGTTCCTTTTGAAATCATCGTTTCTTTGCCTTTGTTGTGTTCACTGTCTGCGTGATATTTCAAGGTAAGAAACACTAAACTCGCTGTAGGTTTATAGTCAGCGGAATTTGTGGGTTCATTCTTTGCCTTATGATCAGCCGAAGTGCTCGTTTTCCGAAATCCGAGTGATGCCTGGCGCCTTTGGAGCCTTTGATTATGTCATTCTAAGCGTAAGTACAACTGTAAGTACAACGATGTATTTATATAGTTTATTCAGTGTCCTTGTGGCTAGAGTCTCTTGCGCATATCTTCTACCGCATCAAAGAGTGCCGCATTGTGCTTCGCAGCAAAAAAAAACTGCAGCATGCTTCTGCTTCTGTGCAATTTAGTGGTGTATAGCGGAGCGAAACAGACACGTGGCATGACTCGACAAGAAAAAAAAAATCTCCGAAGTAGTGCCATCCTCAGAGTTTTTCCTGTTGCCGCTGGCATACCGATGCGTTAGTGTAATCGTAAGGTTCTATTTTTAGCCACCCTCGTTCCTTTTTTTCCTGTATTGTCAGATGCACTGCACGATAAAACTTCAGAAAGCATTGCATCCCCCTGATTGTGTAACAGTCTTTACCACGCTCCAACTGCGAGATCTTGCACAAACACCCTTACACACACAAAAAAAAATCAGTAGTGCCGCCACGTGGCAATCACTACAGGTTTAAGAGCGGTAGGAGTACGTGTGACACGTTTTCAAAATGCTCCGTGACTGTCCCAAAGGAACTGCATTGTTAGAACCAATCAAGTGACCAGTCTTCCAATATAATAGGTTGAGCAATATTGCGCTATATCGTGGCGTCCTAAGCAATGTTTTCCTTTGCTAGGCTTCCTTGATCCGATTGCCTTCAAGGTATTTCTACATGGCATTACTTGAAAGCCGGTAAGAGCTCACGCAACCTACCTCATTCTTCACACAGCTCGAGTGGCTATATAGAAGGTCTTCAGTAACAACAGTGGTCCGGCCGCTTCTCACTCTTTATAAGCCTTCTGCTATTTGCGTTGTAGAAACAACAAAAAACTGCACCAGACACGTCCAATTTATTGTTATCCTGAACATAATAACCAAACATAGGACCATAGTAAAGGTCAAACGTCCACGTTTTTGCTAATCCAAAAAACAGCGACGATAAAACGCAAAAACACACATATGGCGCTGAGTTCGAACCACTGCAAGTGTCTCAGTTATTTTTATTTTTTTATTTTTACACACTGTTCTGCCCCCTCATACGGCAATACAATAGCGTAGTTAGCATGAGGGGGGGGGGGAGTGAGAGAGGGGCGGGGGCGGGGTGAAACCTTTTCTTTCCTACTGATTTTTTTTATATTGCAGTGCACGCACACATTATGCGGTTTCTAGTTTGGCTGTTTTCTAGCTTCGCTACTATGGCAATAGCATACATCTGACCGGCTACGTTTAATCAAATATGAAAGAGAAACACCAGATGTCATTATTAAGAAGAAATATAAATGCATTTCATCCGTAAAATTCAAGGGTAATAGCTATATCATTTAATTAACGGAGAAGAAACAGCTGCTATAAGAACGGGAGCTCCTTAATCTTTCTCTGAACTATTCGAGTGAATTCTAATTTCAATGGCGGCTTTGCCTAAAAGGAACCGCACAGAAGGGTAATAAACTTCGAACACTGAACGGGAACAACTAATTGACGAAGACAGAGCTGGATCAGCATACTGCGTGAGTAGACGACAAGGCGGCAAGAACAGAGGAAATGGTCAGTGCCTACATAAACCAAATAGAGGTTATAAACAGATGCTTTTGAAGGTGAAACGCTGGACAGGAGGGTAAAAACTTAGAAAAGTGGCTATACACAGGGAGTTGGTTATCGTAAACTCGATTTTAGACTACTTTCCGTAAGATCTCTGGGCACCGTAATCTTGGGCTGTTCAGCCGATGTTTTCTTGTTTTTGCATATCGCGAAGTGAATTATTAGGGGCGTGAAAGATCTTACGCAGCAACACAACCGTATTTATGCGTATGCGTCTATTATAACGTTGTCAGTTTAGTTGTTAAAGATACAAAACACAAAGACTAACAGCCCATCATGGCAACACTGAAACCTATCCGTAAAATAGTCTCTACATGAAATGTTCGTTCTCTTTTCTTTTTTTTTGCATTTCATATGAGCGGGTGAGTTGTAGCGTTGCAGTAAGATGTTTCTGATGCTGCTAGTTTATAGAATTCTGGTGATATGGCTTCTTTTCTTGTGCGCCACTGGGTCCACTCAGCAAGAAGTCGCGCTACTGATCCCGAGAACGGGAATGCAATTTCAAACCTGCACGGTCGCATTTCGATGCAGACAAACTGTAAAAATACCGACGTACTAAATTTATGTGAAACCTAAAGAACATGAAATTGTTAAAATTAATCTATCGCATATTAAACTTGATGTTGGGTTAGCTGGTAACTCGTCGCTTTCAAGGTACTTAGCGCAACTTAGATGCTCCATAAAAAAAAAAACACCCACATTTTCATTCAAGGACTCACCCTTCTCGCACCCCTCAGTCTATACCCCCCCCCCCCCCCGTGCAGCGTGACTCATGTGCATATCATGGTGTAGGTACATGAAACATTAGTTATATAGATTAGTGTTATAGATAATATAACTAGAACATTAGTTATATTATCTGGACTTATTCGTGCCAAACACGATGTAATTATGAAGCACCCCTTGGTGGAAAAGCTCCGGGAATTCCGGTCATGTAGTAGTCTTTGACGAGCTTACTGCAGTGCGCGGGCCTCTAGAGAAAGAGAGAGAGAGAGAAACAACCTAATTTATCGCATCTCAAAGGAAAAGGGCTATATACAAGGTGACGAAAATCCCACTCGCAGTGGACTTCGTCTGCCACTTCAGCCCACCTCACGGTATACCCACCTGAAGCGCGGGGTCGGAGCTTCGCGTTTCGTCTCCGCCAATATGAGACCGCCACCGCCAAGATCGTACCCGGAACTTTTGGTTCAGCAGTCGGCCACCGTATTTACCACACCACCGGGGCGGGCTTTCTTTTTTTTTTTTAAGACGGTACTCTTTCTTAGGGACTTTCGACGAAAAAATTTTGGTCTGTCTGTCTGTATATTCGTCTCTTCATTCGCCCTTAACGATACCCGAAACGCCACCAGACGAAATCCCAAACAACCGACCCCATACGCAGCCCCCACCAATATTGCTCATGGTTCAGTGTTCATAATTGTGCAATTGTCAATTAAAAAGCAATTAATGCGCAAATCTGAGGCACTATAACAACACGTCTATAATATTTATGTGTGTCTTTTAATAGAAAAGGCATACATAGGTAAATCTAAAGACCATAGCGTTTGTCACGCTGCGCTGACCATGCCACGCTTGCACGAAAAGGCAAGTGTTTTCAACGCTTTGCTAAGACACTGGTGGTGGCACCTACCCGTCGCCTTGCATTCTACACCTTATCACCTCCGAGACCTGCGCGCACGCCGCGCGCTTCGTTTTCCAAAATAACTGCCAGATAGCGCTCATGTCTCTCGTGTGACGTGACTTGATGCACTCGTTCGCCTCCGCTGCCCGCTCGAGGCACTCTAACGTAGCGCCGCCAGAATACCATTCACTGATTTTCTTGCACAAAACATCAATCAAATCTTTTACTCTTGAAAACAAATAAGGAAAAAAAGCTCCGATCACCTTTCGAACTTTCTGCTTAATTTAAAACGATTTCTTTTCTCTGTTGCTAATAAAATAGGTCCATTAGTATGTTTTTTCTATTAGAGTTTTCTTTTTTATGTTGGCGCCACTAACAAGTATTTCTATCTAATTTTAGCATATGCGTCATAGTGGGTATGAGTCAACATCGTTTAAAACAAGCACAAACCAACTTTCGGCGGTTGCAACTTCACCTTCACGTAAGAATAGCTACAATTTGCGTTTCCAGCGAGGCTTTTGGACAACTCACTACATTTAAATTGACCTGTTACGTTAAAAGTGACCTAGGACTGCGGTGCTGCACTTGAGCAGCGAGTTGCTCCTTAAACCTTGCTCGCAGTAATAACCTTGAAGACAAGAATTTTTCATTTGCGTGGCCGCATATGTTACTATATTGCTATGTTTCGTGGGAGTTCGTCCCTGTGGCGTCGCACAGCAGTGAAGTTCGCGGGTTCTGTCTCTGTCGGGATGGCCGTGTTCCGCTGGAACTGTAAAGCCAAGAAGCTCCAATGCTTACATGTATACATGTAGATTCAGAGCAGAATGGGTCGGGAACAAACGGGTTCTAATGGTATATAGAAATGAAAAATTATAATAATACGTGATTTTTTTACGTTTCAAAGCCATAGTTATATTATTAAAGACGCTAGATGAAGTCATGGGGGTAGATGACATTAAAAAAAAATTCTTTACATCTCACGTACCCTGGGAATCGATGTTATGCGAAGCATGCGGACGGAAGGTGAATGTGTTTTATTTTTTTAAGAGCAAGGCCTTGTGAAGTGGCGCTAATTATATGTACAAACCCACGCACAAACTTTAGTTAAACAGCCGCATAAGTTTCATATTAGCAGTTGTTTACAGTTGCGTAACGATGCCAACAGCAACATCGATATTGGGAACACCGGATGCGGTAAGCTTGTATGAAGGAGCTAGTATGTGCTCTGGTGCGCGCGAGGATGGCAGCCGTCAACCTGCTACACAAATCAACTTCGGCGGATGACGCCTAACTGCAATTTACGTTAACCCATGACGGCTGTAGCATAGGAGTACATATTTAATGTTTCTAAAATTGAATACGCAGTATTGTAAGCACGATTGACATTGCATCGACATCATTAGGGTCTATTTGAAAAGTAGTTCCGTGATCTGGCGTGGCTCTGTGGCAGAATGCTTGATTGCCCACGCAAAATATTTGGGTTCCACTCCTTCTGGGGCCCTGACATTTTAAATGCGAAGCATTTCTTAGCGATCTTCGGCGACTTTGACCGTATCTATCTATCTATCTATCTATCTATCTATCTATCTATCTATCTATCTATCTATCTATCTATCTATCTATCTATCTATCTATCTATCTATCTATCCATCACGTGACGTGAATAGACGATGAAGCTAAATGGCACGTCCAAACATGATAATCTTGATAGGCATGTTATGTAAAGCATGAATAAATGCTACGCTCATAGCGTGATAGCGGCCGTTTCACTAGTTCTACATACACTAAATTTGGTATTACGTTACATGAATGGATGACGAATGTAAACGACAGGTTCAAACATGATACTCATGGTATGCGTGTAATGTAAAACTTGACTACATGCTACGCTCATAGCACGCTCGTGGCTGTTTCGCCAGCTCCACATATACCAAATTTGGTATCAGGTGACGTGATTAGATGACGAAGCTAAATGACACGTCCAAACACGATAATCATGACAGGGAAGTCGTGTACGGCATAATGTACCTCCGCCTCGTAACGTTGGGCTGATTTTAAAGTGACATATCAACTTCCTCCATTCGTGCTCACATATCATCGATCCCCACTGTGCGTAGGATTTGCCATTTTTATTTTTTGAGTTCATCGTGTTGACGCTGCCGATGTCAGGTTTGTCTAAGGCTGAAGCGTTAAAGGTACCCATGTGTGTTCTCATTGTTCCTGGGTAGATATACAACGTCAATCCCCTATGGCACATACCCACGCCGCAGAGGAACATACCTGCCCACTAGTATTTACCACTGTTTTAAACGCGAAGGTTTCCTTAGCGAAATTTGGCGACTTTGAGCGTATCCATCCATCCATCCATCCATCCATCCATCCATCCATCCATCCATCCATCCATCCATCCATCCATCCATCCATCCATCCATCCACCCACCCACCCACCCATCCATCCATCCATCCATCCACCCATCCATCCACCCACCCACCCATCCATGCATCCATCCATCCATCCATCCATCCATCCATCTATCTATCTATCTATCTATCTATCTATCTATCTATCTATCTATCTATCTATCTATCTATCTATCTATCTATCTATCTATCTATCTATCTATCTATCTATCTATCTATCTATCTATCTATCTATCTATCTATCTATCTATCTATCTATCTATCTATCTATCTATCTAGCCACCTACGACTTTTAGCTCTGCTGGCGGTTCCGAAAATGGTACCGATACCAAACTTGGTATGGCATAACATGACTGCATGAAAAACGTATTTGAATAGTCATAACATGAAAATCAAGACATGTATGTCAATAATGTCATGATTTGCATCTCAAGGTCCTGCAGCTCTTGTGGTGGTTTTGTTCACATGGCATGTTGCAAAACTGGTGTGGTGTGGTATGATTGCATGGCGAGAACAAGCGAAAGAGGCTAACATGAAAATCATGACATACATGTCATGTGACAACATGACTACATTCCACGCTCATGATGTTCTCGCGGCCGTTTTGCTAGCGTCACAAATACCAAATTTGGTATTACAGTGCGTGAATGGATGACGAAGGTATGTGACTGGTGCCAACACGATAATCATGAGATGCGTGTCATGTAGCAACATGACTACATGCCACGCTCATGAAGCGCTGGCGGCCGTTTCGCTAGCTTCGCATGTACCAAACTCGGTATTACGCGACGCGAACGGACGACATAAGTAAATAACACATCCAAACATGATAATCACAACATGCGAGTCATGTAACAACATGACTACATGCCACACTGATGATGCGCTCGCGGCGATTTCGCCAGCTTTACATATGCAAAATTTGGTATTACGTGACGCCATTGGATGATGAAGGTATGTGGCTGGTGCAAACATGATAATCATGAGATGCGTGTCATGTGAGACCATGACTGCATGCCACAGCCAAGGCGCTAATACAATTCGAAGTGACGCGGCGCACATTTCTTTGACGCATGCGCGTTTCAGCACGTCCGGCGTCCCTGCGTCACGAAAAGAGGGAGACGCAGTGTTGTCTGGGTAACCCATCGGTGCGAAATGCAGCCTGTCGCATTTCTCGCCGATTGCCTGTGGGCTGCGCCAACGGACGCTGGTCGCGCCTGGCGTCAGACTATAGTCTAGCGTTTTGCTTACGTAGCGACGCTGGGCCCGGCGTGCGCGTGTCAACGCTACATTGGAGTATATTGGGCCCTTCATGATGCACTCGTGGCTGTTTTGCTAGCTCCACATATACGAAATTTAGTGTTACTCGACGTCAATGGATGACGAAATATATCACTGGTGCAAACATGATAATCCTACTTGCGAGTCTTGTAAGAACATGACAACATACCATGCTCATAGTGTGCCGGCGGCCGTTTCGTTAGCTCCCCATATACTAAATTGGGTATCACGTGATGTGAATAGATGACGAAGGTAAACGACACATCCAAACATGGTAATCATGACACGGAAGTCATGTAAGGCATCGTTCACCTCCACCTCGTATCTTTGTGCTGATTTTAGAGTGACATATCAACCTTCCTCATTCACGCTTCGCATATAATCGATTCCCAGGATACATGGGATCTGCCAATTTTTTTGTAAAGTGTTTGATGACGCACGCGAGCAAATTGTGACAAGATTCAAGTAATGACCAGCGAGTCGTGTTTGTCAAACCTTCTTACATGGGGTGATCATGGGAGCACACAGACAGACAGACAGACAGACAGACAGACAGACAGACAGACAGACAGACAGACAGACAGATAGACAGATAGATAGATAGATAGATAGATAGATAGATAGATAGATAGATAGATAGATAGATAGATAGATAGATAGATAGATAGATAGATAGATAGATAGATAGATAGATAGATAGATAGATAGATAGATAGATAGATAGATAGATAGATAGATAGATAGATAGATAGATAGATAGATAGATAGATAGATAGATAGATAGATAGATAGATAGATAGATAGATAGATAGATAGATAGATAGATAGATAGAAAGATAGATAGATAGATAGATAGATTGGCCGAACATGGCAGACGTCTTTGTCCAACAGTATCCGAAGTGAGAGAACATTGAGAGGGCAAAATTAACCCTAGACTGCGTCACTTCACGGCTGCCGTGATTACAGAGGGCAAACATGTCGATGGCTTCTCCTTTCGAGCAGACACAGTAACGCACGCTGAAGAGCTTGCCATAGCTTTGGCCGCCTCTCACCCTTCCTCACGCACCATCCTGACGGACTCGCGCTCGGCCTGTTCTCAGTACCTTCAGGGTTCCATTGCCCCGCTGGCGGCTAGCCTACTACAGGCAGCCTCTTGGCGCTTTAACCCTCATCCCATTCGTATAGTCTGGACCCCAGGCCACTCGGGCCTGCCCGGCAACGAGGCGGCAAATGCCGCTGCCCGCGCTTCTCCTGTCCGGGCCGTTGCCCCTTTATGTCCCGAGACGGAATCTGGCAATACCAACCTGACGCGCTTTCGCGAAATTTTGGCTTATTAGCGGGCTTCGCGCCGCCTCTACCCGGACCCCGCACGCGGTTTGGAGAAAGCGGACGAACGACTGATACGCCGCCTGCAGACGAACACCTTTATCAGTCCGGCGGTCGCCAGGCACTTTTTGCCGAAAATCAATGGCACCTGCTCGACCTGTCATGTCCTCGCCGACACATATCACATCGTAGCATCGTGCCCAGTTAATCCCGTCCCTTTCTCATCCCCTTTTCCTATCCCAACTAGAGAGGCTTGGGAGGAGCACCTGCTCGGCTGCTCTACCTTGGCTGCACAACGCTCCTTGGTGGAGCGCGCACGGGCAGCTTCCAGCTCCACTGGCGTCCCGGAATAAGGTCTTGCCACTCTAGCACGCCGATGGGCCACGTCGGCACTCTCTAGTAGACTTTTTCTGAAATAAATGTTTTTTACCACCGCCACCACCTTCACATGGGTCGCTTTGTAGTCCCCTGCATATCTTATAGAATCACTATAAAACCTCAATTTCAATATATACTTGCATATAAAAGGAAAACGTTAATGTATTCTAATGGACTTCGCAGTTTCCTACACTCCCGTTTGACTTGACTGTAATTTGTTTTTCTGGAATTTGTTTCGTACAGTGGAGCGCAGATGAACACGGCTATTTGGAAAGCCATACCTTTCAAGCCGGAATACACGCCTCAAAGGCTTCGAAGCAAGACAATGCTGCTTGTAATAATTTACGTCATCGTCTCACTCCTGTCGTTCGCCCTTGTACTACCGCACATGCCGCGTCGCCTCATCAGCCGAGGACTTGTGCAAGACACCGACAGGCGAGCCCATTTTCATCTCGTCTGCACCGAAGTGTGTTTCTGTATATGGAGCAAATGTGGCGACACACAACGTCACTGTCGGTGTAGCAATGTCCCTTGGGTTTTAGAAAACGCGATATTACTAACACTCGCTTTAAACGCATTAAGGGGACACGAAAGAGCCGCACCAGAGCAGTCATTACACCGTCTTTAAGAACTTTGCATTGCAACTTTTTTCCCTTGAAAAAAAAAATTGATCATTAGAATCGTGAACGAAGCAGGAAACTTTTGTGATATACGTCTCGTCGTACCTTGAAAGTGATGACGCCACCTGGTAGAGAGAAGGCTAACAAATTTCACAAGTTGACCTCCTCAGTCCCTTTTTTTTTCTCTATTCATCTCTCTAGGCTTCCTGGGGGAGAAGGTTAAAAAGTACAGAATTCACTTGTCTGAAGAACGCAAAGTTTTCTTTGTTTTTATTAAGCGTTGACCTTTTACACTTCATTGGCTGGTGCGCCGTGAGTCGCCAGCTTTTACACTGTATTGGACACGAGTAGTGGCAAAATTGTCAAAACAGACTCGAGCTGCCACACATAATACAGTAACCACAGCGGCGTACGCTATGTCCCCAACACTAACACGAACATTGCTCGAGTATTTATAAGAAATTTTCTGGCTATAATACCTGACAGTCACGGCATACACAATCTGCGTACGCAAACTTCGAAAGCGTGTGACACGTCGCCTGTTTCTTCAAATGGCCTGAAACTGAATGTGCACATTCCGACAGACTTCCTGAGTTAGCAGCTATATAGTGGTAATTTAATTTCGTTGAGCGGCCTATTTATGCAGGTGATCACTTTGCTGGAGACGCTACCACTTTCGACAATTATTAGACATTCCGCGTTCCAGGACCAACTTGAAAAGTCTTTTTTCCTGCTCGAAACTAACAGATCCAAAAATTAAAAAAAAAAACGCCAGTCCCACATGGAACGGGCAGCACAGTCACAGCGAAAGCTCGCAAAACGTCCTTTCAAAGCCTCTTTTAACCACACCTTAGAAAATTGCTACAAGCACACTTTCAGAGTAGCCATTACGCCATAACTCAGCATAATTTTCGTGTAGTAGGCAGGCACTCATTATGATATCCTTCGTCATTATTCGCAGAAGCGTGGTACCCGCTACACTCCTGCAAGAAATTTTGTTGCATTTTTTTATGCTGAGGTTGAGGGTGATGGATTATGCCTGAAGCTTTAGTAATAGGCGCTGCGTTAGTAATACATGCTGCGTCTTAAAGCGAAGTGATTGTGGTCAGAGCACAGCAAGTGCAAGCGTGTACGGTTCATGTACTAATATATCTGTCGAAATAGGGACCACTTCTCCCTACATTTCCCCATCCTCTCTCTTTCTCCCCCCCCCCTCGAGAACCGGCAAACAGTTGCCTACCAGAACTTCTCTTGGTTAACCAGCTGCCTTCCCACGTACGCTCTCTGTCTCTCTATAAGAAATAACCATAACGTCTTGCATTTCTGAAGAAACACAAGGGCTCAAGTTATGTTCTCTAATTGTTGTTTTATTTTACTTCCCCCCTCCCTCTCTCGCGTATCTAGAAGTGGCTCGTAAAGTGCATTCCGTGCAACAATCTCCATAACACCAACTTTCAATTTCTTTTTGCTGTCACGCCGTTGTCGAAGACCGGAAACAACTGTCATCGACGATTTCTTAGCCGTCGTGCGACTGCATTAAAACAAGCTAAATAGGGAGTCTTGAGGCTTTTATTCGCAGGCCTCGAAAGACTGTTAACAAAATGGTCTGGAAACGTGGCGACAATCACACATTTTGGACGAAGCTGCTTTGTGCTTGTTAAAAAAATAACAACAGAAAACAGATTCTGTGATGAGAACAAAGAGCGATCGTTGCCATTCATATGTACTTAACAAATTTTCCCGTGCAACATTGTATTGATCTTGTACTTTTCACTGACTAGAGAACAGAAAGGGCGCTATGAACATGTTTCTATAGGTTGTATAGAAACGTAAAAACAATGCGATAGTCCCTACGTGTCTCATCTCATTTCCAGTCACGACCTTTTTGTGAGACGTCATAAGGAACTAATGAAGCTAACAGAGGATGAAGCTAAGAAAGACATGGGGTCATTAGATTATGTCTTTCATTGTTGTGACGTTATTATTACAAAAAGAAAAGGAACGACAGTGCATGAAAAAAGCACATTTACCATCCGTAGAAGTTTTCTAATGATCGTAACAATATATGCAAACGTCATACACCTGACTATGTTGCAAACTTGGCGTGCAACTAACTATATATAATCAAACTGTAATGTTGATTATTTGCATCTTCCGGGCTAAGTCAAGGAGAGAAAAGAAAGTAGAACATGTAGAGGAGGGACACTCTGAACTGTGGGCAGAGCACTTTCAAGCTCATCTGAATAAAACGCATCATTAGCCACGTACCTTTATGATGGCGTTGAATCTGTTTACAGCGAGGGGAACGCCACCATTTTAACAACATAACTAGAGCTCCATGTTTTTGCATTAATAGGAAAAATTTGGATTAACACAAGCCAGTAAACTATTCGCCAATTCGCATTTATTCAATAAACTCTGATTTTCAAAGGACATTCTCAAAGCTTAAGGGGCATTTTTGAAGCTGAAAATCATGAATCGAAAGCAGTGAATCTTCATCAATGGCAGAAACCTCGTAATGTTTGCTTGCGTCTATTACAAGTTTTAAGGTTGTAATACGAACAAATGTAGGTGTTTTGTGCTGAAGTATACTTGTGCTTGTGTTTATACATGCCTGTGCGGTAAAATCTTCTAGACACTTAAAATACACTTAGTGGGTTTGCATATTACTGTGGTCAGATAGCATTACACCAAATATTTGGGAGGATTGAGAATAATAATAAATAGTAAGTCTTTCATTTTTTATCAACACTATGAAAGAGTCTGGATGAAAAAGTCGAGAAGCATCTCAGCTAGCGCCTGCCCCCGAAAAGTACACTTTGGCAATTATAGAGCGGTGTACATCAACAGCCTTGTTAAAATGGCCCTCACCAACCCGCGTTCATAAACGAGGGGGTGGTATCTCCTTTTCTTCACTACCCTTCACACACGCGATGCATTCTCTCTCCTCAACCATTAGTTCTTCAAAGCACGTGTACAATGTCAGCACAAAGCGCTAGAGCCTATCAGGATTTCGCACTTCTCGGCTTCACGCTATCATCGCCGCTTGCGCAGTTGTAAACACACAAAATAAAGTGTTATCCGTTGGTCAGGCACGATATTCATGCGAGAGGAGGAAGAACGAGTGGGTGACTGCATGGCAAAGCAGAGAAGGAGGCAAACCACATTCGATTTTTCGCGTATGTTGACCAATCGAGAGCATGTACACTATAAACGTCACGGAAACTACAGACTCCGTCACAGAAGTGGGCAAGAAGGACAAGAAATATTAGGAGAAAATATGGCGTTCGTGTTCTTTCTTTTTTGTATTTTAGAGCCCAGTGAGCGACCCTTTAAATGGGCAAAGAAACAGCAAGTGAGAAAAAAATATGGAGTGGAGAACCAAGATTATTTTATTGAACTCATAGATTTCAAGACTTATTTATTTATTTATTTATTATTTATTTGTTTATTTATTTGGGTGATTTATCGATTAATCGATCTTGACGTAAAAATACTTTGCAAAGCAAGCTGCACACGTAGTTCCATACTTATTCAGTAATTTTTAATGATTACAAGCTCCAGGCTCTCACTATCATGGTTTTGTAAGCCGCATAAAAAAATAACATTAATTTATTGTGTTTGGCTGTGAGGCATTTGTGAATGAACATATCTTCAATATATAACATTAAAACCGGTGTTTGAGAATCTGTGACATCTCACAAGCGAACGAAGACAGTACATCTACGCCCTACTTGAAAGTTATGTATCACGTGTCACTAACGCCCGTCTGACGCTTCTTTTTTTTTTTTCTAGAACAGAAGGTAAAGTCCGTGCTGCTGGATTACTCTAACTTGCAAGTTTCCAATTATCAAATTCTTTGCATGGATATTGCCAAAGCTCACCTACCTCAGAGGTGCTACCTCAAGCTCACCTACCTCGCTGTTTGCGTTTTGCGGCTTTTGTCTGTTTCGTGACAACGCTGATATAGTGTGTGGCTCCCAGGTACACGTTCTTTTCGGTTCATGGTCTTACACGTGCATTGAGTAGTCCCCCGCAAACGCCAATCCGCTTCAGCTGACCACTTATATTGTGAAATTCCAAAAGATACGTCGCGACGAGCAAGGATAATAGAAGCAAGAAGTTGGTACATTGAAGTGTCGCTATTTTCTGATGCTTCTATACTGATGTCGCAAAAGTTTAACGTAAGTTATAAAAAGACTACGTTGTGCAAAAGCCTGATTGAAACACATTCCTTTTACTTGTTTCGATTTTTTTATAGAGGAAAGGGAGGGGGAGTGCGGCGAAATAAAGTTCACCATACTAAAAGTGGTTCTTGAAATAGACGTACTCAAAGGTCCAAGTTATGCCATTAAGAGGTCAGAGGATAGACGAGGCTTCGAAATTTCGAGCAGAGTATGTGTTGATAATCAAGGTGAGTGAATATTGACAGGGTCATGACATGGCTACCCAAGAATTCTCATTATTCGGCGAGAAATAGAAGCAGGGGGCATATTATACATCAACGTGTACAAAAATGAATTGTAAAATAATAATTCAGCGCAAAATAAGCCTTAAAATTGCCAGCTATAAATTCCGTTCATAGCTAAATTCCATATAAATTCCGCCCACGGCCAGATAGCCATGGCGTGACGACTGACCATGGCGATATGGCATCAAGGAAGCTAATGAAGAAAAGCTTGTGTGGGGGCTAGTTGGAACACGCTGTTCGTAAAGGCTGTCACGGGCGTGTCTCTGTGATACAACACCCACTTGCTACGTGGAAGCCCGGGGTTCGATTCCCACTTAAACCAAAGAGTTTTTTCATTATCTCTTTCGTTGTATGTACCTGAGTCTTCGCTCACGAAACATTGTTTTTTATAGCTCACAGCCAACGATGCCGGCATGGGCACCGGAATATCTGCGAAATAAACTTTTTTTCACAATACCGCGTTTAAATGAAAATACACGAATAGTATGTTGGGTGTTTCTGGTTATCCATCGAGTTCCAAGCTCTCCTAAAAACTCCGAAATTTCGAAGGGAAAATAGGCAATCTTCAAGTGATAATAAACAAGGTGGGAAGGCAGTAGAGAAAGCAGCGAAAAAACCAGATGAGTTAGTTCTCAACGCCGTGTTCTTGGAAGTTAATAAATATTGCCGCAAAGGTCACCTAAAATGATAAATTACTTAGCAGTTTCTGAAAGACATTCATTGGAGTGCCATTGGTAATTGTAATGTTACATTTTTGAAGAAGTGATCGCGGCCAACATTTTTTTATCTTCAATAAAAGAAATCTTGATCATATTCAATCTGCTCAAGCAATTTTACGGTGTACAATAAAAGAGTAAAATTAGGAAAACATGTAAGGAAGTTAACCAGAGCATATAACTGTTCAGACTGATTGCGAAGTTAGGTACAAAAGACGAAGACGAATTCGGCAGCTTTACAGAAGAAACATTTAATTATCCGAACATACGAATACCACTAACTAAATAACCGATCACTTCAACTGATTTGGCTTTCTAAGGAATCAATTATCGAGAAAAACAGTGTTGTCGCTAAACCTGTTTTATGTTACTCTTGAACAAAAACTTGTGAATTCGGCCCAATATACTTACCGACCTTTTTTTTTTATCAGTAAAGGGTCGCTTGTGTAGATGATTATACATACAAACAATCAAACATTTTGAAATTGTTCTAAGTTGCAGAGTTTAAATATAAATAAAAGCGGCGCATTTCATTTCTTCGAATACCTATGTAAAATTAAACGACTGATACACGCTGCTTTCGTAAGAGGCTTATCAACTCACGATGATGTTTATACCTTCAGGTAATTTTAGACATCTTCAGCCTGAATGCGGCCCTTTTCGTCATATCCCGAGAGCTACAAGAGTCAATAGAACCCCGAAAAGGCAATTGCTGATATCGCCTGGTATCATTTCGAAGTATATTTATTTCAGTTGCGCATTCGCATAAAAGATGCAGTTTCAGCGGTTGTGCTCGGCCGTAACAACTGCAGCCTCACCTAAACACGCACATCATCTTTTTACAAACTTGGCAATACGAGCTCCTCCCCTGGCACTTAATTTTGAATTTCGGGCATTTTTTTTTCCTCTTTCCGAATACTTTCGTTTACTATAAATATACAAAAAAAAACATTACACCATCTCAACAGCACGGTTACTGCAGCAATTTATATGCGTGGGCAACACCTATTTCGGCGTTCGTTGCATACTCGGCGTTATATTGAAATGTCGGCCGTTACCGCCGTTCCCGTGCGAGCGTTATACGAGCTGCCTCTTATATGCAGATTGTCCCTCGCTGCTACCGCCTTAAACGAGCACAAAGGAAAGCGCGGGCGGAAACGATACAACTTAATGTATTCTTATAACAACTTCTGCACGCTCGTCGCATTGGCTGTTCCTAACACTGAATATATAGGCCGCATTCGGCGTAACACAGCGGTGGCATGTTGTCAAGGTGTATAATAACGCAGCGGTCACACGATACGTGTCACACTTCTGTGACTTTCACTGCAGTGTAGCACTCAGTCTTTAAACTAATTCCGTAACCCCTCGTTGAAATGGTACTAGATTGCAGTGTGCGAAACAGTGATATTGTATCGCAAATAAAAAAGGCTTTTCTACCAGCAACCTTATTTCTCTTTCAACGCTAGGTCAGAAATGATGTCAGCTGCTTTACATTAGTGGCCCGATGGAGCACTCAGCCCACGCGATTGAAGCTACATGTTCGTTTTTAAAGCGACAGTGCGCTATACGAACTAGGTGCACGGAACGGAGGCTTATGACATTGACGTTCAAACGGAGGCTACACAGAGTAAGCTGACCCCCCCCCCCCCCCCCCTAGAGAGCTTGATGAGGTGCAATACATCGAGGATGTTGAAATACAAACGTTCTATCCAGCGATAATGAGTCCTTGTTACAAAATGCGGCGGCAATGATAACTTTGCACTCTACAGTATACGTATATTGACGCCCAGCTGGCATTGCTTCATGATGAAGCAAACAACTCATGGTATTTAAACGTGGGTGGTCTGCATAAGCGTCATTGTTGTTCACCATGCTGGAATGCCAGCGTAGTGACATCGTTGCGTAAGCGCTAATATATGCGAGAACAAGACAACGGCTGTTCCTGAGCGAGGAAACGACATTGTGTGAGAATTCCGCTGATGTTTTGGCAGGAGACAACAGCAGTTCTTTCTTGTCATGGTTGCAACAAAAATACGTTGACCAGGGGATGGGGTGGATGCCCGTGGAAGTGATTATGTTGTGCCGGCGTCAGCGAGACTTTCGTGGTCATGAAAAGACGAGGTGAAACACTGCGTTCAGAACGTCGCCAGAAGGACGTTTTACGCGTGGGTTAAATAAGCGTAGCTCAATATGACACTGTCTCATTCAACAGTCGGGGGAGCATGCGTACGGTGGGGGGCTAGTTGGTGAGACGTGGCAAACATAAAACAACAATACACGAAGAAACACATGTGGACGGGACGCAACATAACGGCATCTTATATAGTGTGATATAGCCTTTGGGCTACATTCTCTGTAGACCATCGTTTTATTAGCATTCGCTCAATAAATATTGTTGTTTTGATTACTACTGATGCTGCTGAAGAGAACGCAGGCGCACAGCTTCCGGGCGCTCGCGCATTCTCGTCAAATGTCGAGCAAAAAAGAAAACAGGGAAAAACCTGTAAGGAGGAACTATTCGCCTCGTGCGCCACAAATGGCGGCGCTGCGAATGGCGCTAATGTGGGTGACGCAATCCTGAGGATGTGGCTTTTGCGGTCTGCTAGACTCTGGCTAGAACAGCCGCGTTTTCGTTATAGTTCCCTCGCGTAGCACGGTGCTTCTCGATTAGCAGCTATATTTTCTTTTAGTGTTAGTTCTATGCAGATGGCTGCTAGCATGATAGAAGGTCAGGAAAAATATTTACGTTTGAGGTAACTTCTCTATACCCGCAGCCTATCGCGGTCGAAATCATGCCCCGAGTTGTTAGTGCAACTGATTTGGCTTGGTGGTATTTCGGCTACGGCATCGTCGTCACACGCGCATGGGGGCGCACCTGCGCCGTGAGAAGTTACAGACTGGCAAAGGGTCAAGTAGGAGTGCAAGGAACATTTATGGCTAAAAGGGAACGTGACAGGGCAAATGACACTCCTTGATATCGTGTGCTTGTGGACGGGAGCAAAGGCCAGAGAGGAAAACCAGGCAATGGTAGACTGTATACTCAAATGACATTTAGGAGTTAGGAGGAGAGTGCGAGATATTTATACCAGAAGATATGAATGCGCACATAGAAGATATAGATGGGTATACCGACCCGACAGGCAAAATTATCATGGATATGTGCGAAAGGCTTGATTTGATCATTTGCAACAGTACCGAGAAGTGTGAAGGGCAAATAACATGGGAGGTAGGAAGGCTGCAATCGACGATAGATTACGCAGTGATGTCACATAGAATGTATGATAAGCTCAGGAGAATGCACATAGATGAAGGTGGCTCGAGAAGTCTGGTTAGTAATTACAACCGTATCAAACTAAGTTTTGGAAAAGCAGTGAAAGTGGGAAGGAGACAAGATGAGCAACTACAGGAAAATTGTTATTCAGAAAGGGAAATTCAAATAGCCACTAAACAAATTGAGAACGTAATCACTGAGGATAATAAAACAGGGTGGACATATACGAAACTAATTATACTGTTTGAGCTAGAACTTGCTAAGGCACGTGAAAAGTCACCCCGGAAAAGAAGACACAAACACAAACGTTGGTGGCATGAGAAAGTTAAGAGAGCCATAGCAAAACGTCAGGAAGCCTCTAGGGAACACCGACATGCTAAGCAGCGGGGTGAACCAACAGATGATGTTGAAAGAAAATGGGAAATCTTTTTAAGCTGTAGAAGAGATATATCCCTTCTGGTCAATGAAAAGATTAGAAGAAAGGGAGCTCAGTGGCTGGCAGAAGTACATAAAAAAGATAGAAAGGCAGCTGCGAAATTTAGGATCCATCTAAACTTCCTAAGAAATGAGACGAGCCTAGAGCACAGGTTTATAACTACAGCTGAAGGTGCTAGGCTAGAAGGGGACGAAGCTATTGAATATATAAAAACAAGGGTGACAGAAAAACTTCAACAAATAAGTGCTTTATGCATCACAATAGACAAGGATGAATCAAGTGGCGCAATGGCTTCATTTTCACAACAAGAGTGGGAAAGGGCTGAGAAAATGGTTCCTAGTAGTACATCAACAGGCCCAGATGGCATTCCAATTATGCTGATAAAGACATTAGGTCCGAAGTCTAAGCAGGCTTTCAGAGAGGCAGTGAGCAAAATAATAATCTATGGAGAAGTTCCCGATGGATGGAAACTTAGCAGGATGAGCATGATCTATAAAGGAAAGGGGGACAAAGCTGACATAAACAACTACCGTCCTACAACAGTGACATCAGTGGTCTACACGCTGGCGATGCAGATTATAAAGGAAAGACTGCAGGCATGGATAGAAGTTGAGGGGGTGCTGGGGGAACTGCAGAATGGGTTTCTGAAACACAGGAGGTTGGAAGACAATCTCTTCTCACTGACGCAGTGCATCGGAATAGCAGAAAAAGAACACAGGCCCCTGTGGCTAGCATTTTTGGATATCAAGGGAGCGTACGATAGCGTGGTTCAAGAAGAATTGTGGGGAATACTGGATACACTATGCGTAGAAGATGTAGTCACTAACTTTTTAAAGTATATCTATAAAGGTAACAAGGTAATTATAAAGTGGGAAAAACAGGTATCCAAGCCTGCAGAGGTAAAACAGGGGCTAAGGCAGGGGTGTCCCCTGTCACCCTTATTATTCATGATGTACTTACAAGGATTAGAGGCCAAATTAGAGGGTAGTGGACTTGGCTCCAACCTCTCTTTCTTCAAACCAGGAAAACTCATTGAACAGGCACTACCAGCATTGATGTACTCAGACGATATAGTGCTAATGGCCGACAACAAGAAAGATCTGCAGAGATTGATGGACGTCTGCTTTAATGAGGGAGATAGGTTAGATTTCAGATTCACCAAGAAAAAATCAGCAGTCCTGATTTTTAATGATAACCAAGGTAGTGAGCTTATAATACAGGAGGTAACGCTAGAGATAACAGATAAATGCAAATATCTGGGCGTATGAATAAGCAATGGGACCGAGTACCTAAGGGAACACGAAATATACGTGTCGACTAAAGGTAACAAGAATGCAGCGGTTATGAAAAACAGGGCACTGTGAAATTACAATAGGTATGATGTTGTGAGAGGAATATGGAAAGGGGTCATGGTTCCTGGTCTGTTGTCAGCAATGCGGTCTTGTCCATGAGATCAGAAGTTCAAGCAAGATTAGAAATGAAGCAACGTGGAATAGATAGGCTTGCCTTAGGAGCTCACGGGAATACACCAAATCAGGAAGTACGAGGTGATATGGAATAGGCATCATTTGAGGGCAGGGAAGCTAGCAGCAAGATAAAATTTGAGAAGCGAGTGAGAGAAATGGGGAGGAGCGTTGGGCTAGGAAGGTATTCAGCTACTTGTACATGAAGAATGTCATACAAAATGGTGGAAGCGAAGCAGAAAATTGACTGGTAAATACTTGGAAAACAGCAGGGGGCCAAACCAAATAGAATTATCGGTTAAGAAGAAGGTGAAGGAAGCTGAGATAGATATGTGGAGAATTGACATGATTAAGAAGTCCGCACTAGAGATCTATCGAACTTTTAAGCAGCAAATTGCCAAGGAAAAGATCTATGATAATACTCGGGGTAGTTTTTTACTGTTTGAGGTCAGGATGGGAGTATTGTGAACCAAGACATATCGGGCAAAATACATAGGGGTAGACACGGTATGCAGTGCGTGTGGAGAGGAAGAAGAAACTGACGAACATTTGATAATGTTCTGTAAAGTGCTTCACCCTATAGTTCAGGATGATGGTGCAGAGGTTTTCAAAGCACTGGGGTTTAGGGACAGGGAGGGCCAAACAGACCTTAAGCGGGTAGAATTAACTAAGAGGATGTTATCTGATTGGTGGCTAAAGTCAAGGCACGAGTGAAAATTAAACTCTTCACTGCAAAGTACGAATCCTCAAACTCACTTCTTAAGGAAAAATAAATAAATATAGCTTTGAGTTCATTAAGCATTACGGCTTGGTGGCGCTAGCCACCGCCCGATCTAAAGGGTACAGCCTTATCCGTCCGTCCGTCCGTCCGTCCGTCCGTCCGTCCGTCCGTCCGTCCATCCATCCATCCATCCATCCATCCATCCATCCATCCATCCATCCATCCATCCATCCATCCATCCATCCATCCATCCATCCATCCATCCATCCATCCATCCATCCATCCATCCATCCATCCATCCATCCATCCAGAGGCGTGCTGCTCGAAACTATTGCCGCGCCCGAAACAAAAAACGAAGACGATGTGTGCGCCAACAGCCTCGTAAAAAGGAGGACTGAAGAAGACGACGTACTTTCGTTTTTGCCTCGCCTGCTCTTGGCTCCTGCATAAAAACACACGCCGTCTGTTCTCGGACTCAACGTCTCAGTGCACTGCTTACGTTGAACCGCGACACTGGTGGAGGCGCTGGGTTGCAAGCCTGCTGATGCTCAACACCCCATCTGGGAGCCGTTCATCAAGTCCCGACACGCAGCCATCTGTTACGACACCAGTGCACCGCTTCAGTCGCCGGTTGCTAGGCCTATCTCCCGAGCTGACCTCCTTAGACGAACATTCTACCAGGCATTACGTACCTCTACCAATGGCCTCCGCTAGCCAGCCACAGTTAGTCCAAGGGATACAAGGCAGCCCCGTTTCCAATCCAGCCCAGGTAACACTTCTTCAGCCACTTGTGCCTGATCGCTTCAGTGGTGCCCCACACGAAGATGTTGAAGATTGGCTTGAGCATTACGAACGCGTTGCCGACATCAACCAGTGGAATGCTCAACAGAAGCTCGCCCGCACGTATTTCACTCTCGATGACGGCGCTCACACGTGGCTTGAGAATCGAGAAGGCCGTATATCCACATGGGATGACTTTCGTCAGCAGCTGATTGACACCTTTGCTAGCGTCGACCGTCGAGAGCGGGCTCAGCAGCTGCTCGAGTTAAGGCTTCAAAACCTAACGAAACTGTGGCAATGTTTGCTGAAGACGTGACGCGCCTCTGTCGTCGGGCTGATCCCAACATGTCCGAGGAGAAGAAGTTGCGTTACCTTATGCGTGGCGTCAAAGAACAACTGTTCGCTGGACTTGTGCGCAATGCCCCAACTACCGTGGCCGATTTTATAAGAAAAGCCACTGCCATTGAGCGTGCTCTGCACCAAAGATCGAGGCAATATGATCGCTCGTCCACTACCACCCCAATCAACGCCGCTTCAGTGACTCTGGACAATCAGGGCTCCCTACGTGACCTTATCAGAGATATTGTCCGCGAAGAAATGCAGAAGCTTTGGACTCCTCCAGTGGATACACCAGTGACCGCCGTTGCCGCGGTCGTTCGTGACGAACTTAGGCACGCTTTTTCAGCAGCTGATCTCGATCGCGATCAGCGTCAACTGAGTTACGCCGACGCTGTCCGCCGACCACCACCCGTCCCGCCCATTACATCATACTACCAGCCACCTACAGCCACACCTTCGTCGCAACCATTGCAGGAGGCTTTCAGACGTCAGCCCATGTCTCCGATGTCTCCATGCCACCAGCCACCGCTTGCCGCGCCTTACTCACCACCACGAGAGGACATAAGACGCCCACAATTTCGCAGAACGGACGCTTGGCGCACCGTCGATCGGCGCCCTCTCTGCTTCAACTGTGGTGGTGCCGGCCATATAGCTCGCTATTGTTGGTACCGCGACACATCGCTTCGCCCGTCTCGGCCAGGGTACGACGGTCGCCGTGCCAATGACGACTACATTGTTCGCCATGACGACCCTGGTTTTCGAGGACCTTCAAGAACGTGGTCTCCCTATCACGAGTCGCCTCCTCATCGCCAGCCCAATTCCGCCCACAGGTCACGCTCTCCATCCCCTGCTCAGACAACATCACTGAATCGACGTATTTTTGCTGACCTTCGGGGAACAAGGTCGCCCAGCCCTTACCGGGGAAACTAAAGGCAGCGACCTCTCGGGGTAAGGTCGCAGCCCGACCACAAGACGATAAAAAGTCCCCAGTACTGTCGCGACAGAACGACTTGACGCCGACGAATATTAACAACGACGAAATGGTGAGCGCCGACCTCCATGTAATTATTGATGGAGAGCAAGTGACGGCCTTAGTCGATACGGGTGCTGATTTTTCCATAATAAGTCGCAAGCTGGCTGATCATCTTAGAAAAGTGAGAACGCCATGGACAGGACCACATATAAGAACAGCGGGTGGTCAATTGCTGCTCCCTACTGAAAGATGCACAGCAAGAATCAGCATAGGGGACTCTTCTTTCGTCGCGACTTTCATTGTTCTCCCAGAGTGCTGCAAAGATTTAATTATAGGAATGGACTTTCTCAGGGAGCATGGCGCAATAATCAACATCCCGGACCGCGTGGTTTCATTTTACAACAGTGCTCGTGTGACTGATCCTACATTACCAGAGCACAAATCCTTTCGTCTCAAAGACCACAATATAGTCGTGCCGCCTCGATCATGTATCCTCGTTTTAGTAGCATGTGACGTACCGTTCGACGGTGAAGGAGTCGCCGACCAAATAACTTCGCTGCTTTTCACTCACGGGATTTCCGTAGCACGAGGAATAGTCAATGTCACTGACGGCCGAACGAACTTGCTGTTGACCAATTTCACCTCCGAGCGACGGCACCTTCCAAAAGGCACAACGTTGGCACATTTCGACGAGATCGCAGATGTTCATGACTGCTTTTCAGCACTCAAAGCAACAGCTGCACAAGACCCACGTGACCTAGCACCTAACCTTGACGTCAGCCCTACTTTAACTCAGCAACAGCGGGAACGCCTGCTTGTGCTGCTAGACGAGTTCCACGACTGTTTTGCGTCGACCTCGAAAGTTGGCCGGACGTCCTTGACCAAGCACCGAATCATCACAGAGGACACGGCTAGACCAATTCATCAAAATCCGTACCGTGTGGCTTCAAAAGAGCGAGAAGCGATAGAACAGCAGGTAACAAAAATGCTTGAAGACGACGTCATTCAACCGTCGAAAAGCCCCTGGGCATCACCTGTTGTTCTAGTGAAAAAGAAGGACGGCAGCCTGCGTTTCTGTGTTGACTATCGAAAGCTAAATCAGGTTACAAAAAAGGACGTGTACCCGCTTCCCCGCATAGATGATTCGATTGACAGGCTTCGAAACGCACGTTACTTCTCTTCCATGGACTTAAAGAGCGGATATTGGCAAATTGAAGTAGACGCCAGGGATCGTGAAAAAACCGCTTTCGTGACGCCAGACGGACTCTACGAATTTAAGGTTTTACCATTTGGCTCGTGCTCCGCTCCTGCTACTTTCCAGCGTCTCATGGATACCGTTCTCTCTGGCCTTAAATGGAGAACCTGCCTAGTATACCTTGACGACGTCATTGTGTTTTCTACAACGTTTGACGAACACCTTGAACAATGCAAATGGTCTTGCAGGCCATACGGGCCGCAGGCCTGACGCTCAAGCCGGAAAAATGTCACTTCTGCTTTGAGGAACTGCAGTTTCTCGGCCATGTCGTCAGCTATGCAGGAGTTCGTCCAGACCCCGAAAAAGTTGCCGCCGTCGCACAGTTTCCAACACCATCAGATAAAAAGGCAGTGAGGCGTTTTCTGGGTCTCTGTGCATATTATCGGCGATTTATTCCAGATTTTGCACGCATTGCGTCACCTTTAACTCGTCTCACGAGGGATGACGTTGCATTTGTTTGGGGCGACGAACAGGAAGATGCTTTCAATGACTTGCGGCAACGTCTACAGACGACCCCCGTACTTGCCCATTTTGATGACACAGCCCCTACAGTGCTCCATACTGACGCCAGCAATGTTGGCCTCGGAGCTGTGCTTGTACAGCACCAGGGTGACGAGGAAAGAGTGATTGCTTACGCAAGCAGAACTCTGTCACGCACAGAAGCAAATTACTCGACCACTGAAAAGGAATGCCTGGCCGTGGTGTGAGCAGTTATGAAATTTCGCCCATACCTGTACGGCCGCCCATTCAAGGTTATCAGTGACCACCATTCGTTGTGTTGGTTAAGAAGTCTGAAAGATCTTTCCGGGCGATTGGCACGCTGGAGCCTTAGACTACAGGAGTTTGATATAACGATGGTGTATAAGTCGGGAAAACGACACACGGACGCCGACTGCCTATCTCGATCACCAATAGAGTCGGCTGCTGCTTTTGATGAAGAAACAGCATTCCTCGGAATCCTCGACACGTCAACCATCGCAGATCACCAGCATGACGATCCTGAGCTACTTGGCTTGATTAATTATTTAGAAGGACGAAGCCAGAATGCACCCAAAGCCTTTACAAGAGGACTATCGTCGTTCTGTCTGCAAAACAATGTCGTTTACAAAATGAACTTCTCGTCAGACGGGTCCACCTACCTGCTTGTCGTCCCTACCACTCTTCGATCTGAGGTGTTGCAAGCGTGCCACAACGAGGTAACATCTGGACATTTAGGCTACACGCGCACACTGAGCAGAGTTCGAGGGAGATATTACTGGCCTAGACTCACCGCTACCGTGAAGCATCATGTTCGGACCTGCCTCGATTGCCAGCGGCGCAAGTCACCTCCAACGAAACGAGCCGGTTTGCTACACCCTGTCCAGATCCCGACAACGCCGTTTGACCAGATCGGAATGGACCTTTTGGGCCCACTTCCCACCTCTAGTGTTGGTAACCGTTGGTTTATAGTGGCGACCGACTACCTTACTCGCTACGCCGAGACAAAAGCCATCCAGAGAGGCACAGCAGAGGAGGTAGCCCGGTTCTTCATAGAGAACATTGTGCTGAGACACGGTGCGCCATCGATCGTTGTAACAGATCGCGGAACCGCATTCACGGCCGCGCTTTTAGATCATGTGTTGGTGCTCAGCGGTACTATTCATCGCAAGTCGACAGCTTACCATCCACAAACCAACGGGTTGACCGAGCGACTTAACAAACCTCTAGAAGACATGCTTTCAATGTATGTGGACTTCGAACACAAAAACTGGGACGAGATTCTCCCTTACATAACGTTCGCATACAATACTGCGAAACAAGAAACCACAGGGATGACCCCATTCAGCCTTGTTTACGGACGAGAAGTAAGAACGATGTTAGACGCGATGCTGCCTCACGAATGCGATGACAACGAAACGAGTGCTGACGCGTTTACTCAACGTGCAGAGGAAGCCAGGCAGCTCGCACGTCTGCGAATATACAAACAGCAAGAGTACGACGCAGGCCGCTATAACCAACGTCATACACCTGTAACGTACGAAACCGGGGACAGGGTATGGGTGTGGACACCTGTACGAAGACGGGGACTATCCGAAAAATTGCTCAGAAGGTACTTCGGACCTTACCGAGTGCTGCGACGACTAAGTGACGTTACCTATGAAGTCGTCCCGGATAGCCCAAACTGTTCAAGGCGTCGCCAGCACCGACCTGAGCTTGTGCACGTAGTGCGCATTAAGCCATACGTCAGCGAGTGACTCTGCGAGGCACCGTCGCTTCTACAAAGTGACTTCTTGCGCAAATTACTGTCTCAGCTATAGCATCGGGGCGATGCTCTTTGAAGGGGAGGCAAATGCCGCGCCCGAAACAAAGAACGAAGACGATGTGTGCGCCAACAGCCTCGTGAAAAGGAGGACTGAAGAAGACGACGTACTTTCGTTTTTGCCTCGCCTGCTCTTGGCTCCTGCATAAAAACACACGCCGTCTGTTCTAGGACTCAACGTCTCAGTGCACTGCTTACGTTGAACCGCGACACTATTTTGCAACTACCCATGAACAGAATTACGATGAGCTTTGAGTTCGAAGAGGACGGCACCTTAACTTCAAGCTCTAAATGCGAGGATGTTTTGTGTCTGCCTGAAACAACCACGGTCGTTCAGGGGTTGGTTCCGTTTACGGCCTCAGGTGGTTATCTCCATCTCACGTGCATACTTCGAGACATTGCTGCGCATTCTTAGAGCTACTCTGATTAGGTTTGACGCCCGCACGTCGCCCGGGCGTGATATGCCTGTGCCGGCTGCAGAGCTTGTCCTCAAGACAAGAAAGTCACCGGAGCACATCCCGGCCCTGCAGTACAGAGCAGCGCGACACGCTTTGGATGTGCGCGTGATTGCATTCTTCTTTAAAGACGATAGTCTTTCTTAGGGACCTTCGACGGAAAAAACTCGGTCCGTCCGTCCATCCGTCCATCCGTCCGTCCGTCTGTCCGTATGTCCGTCTGTCCGTCTGTCCATCCGTCTGTCCGTCTGCCCGTCCGTCCGTCCGTCTGTCCGTCTATACATTTGTCTGTTTGTCCGCCTTTATCGATAACTCAAACGGCACCAAACGGCCAACCTCATCCGCAGCGCCCACCAATTGTGCTCAAGGTTTAGCGTTCATAGTTGTGCGATTGTCAATTAAAAAGCAACTATTGCGCATATCTGAGGCGCCATAGCAATACATCAATGTTTTGTATGTCTGCTTTTATACTAGAAGAGGCACATAGAAATAACTAAGGACTGTAGCGTTTATCGCGCTGCGCTGACAGTGCAACGCGATGCTCAAAAAGGTGTTTCTAACGTTTTGCTACCACGACACGGTGGTGGCACCTGCCCGTCGCTTTGCGTTCTACACCTTATCACCTCCGAGACTGGCGCGCATCTTTCTCCGCGGGTGCGCACGCCTTCGTTTTCGAAGATAACTGCCAGATGGCACTCGTGCCTAACGTGCCTCGATGAGCTCGTTCGTCTCCGCTACACGCCCGAGGCGCTCTAACACAGCGCCTCCGAAATACCATTCACCGATTTTCTTGCGCAGAACATCAAACAAACGTTTTGTTCATTTTCTCCAGACGCAAGACTATCGTCTTTCGATGACATTTGCAGTGTAACATGCAGATTCGGGCCATTTTTTTTTTCTTCGGTGCTATATGCCGAAATACAAATAAATATGCTTGGAACACTAACCTATGCGAAGAGAGGTGGCGCCAGACGAGCGGGTGAAGTTCACTGGACATATGATGAATACAGGCATTATTCTCATGGTGTGTTTTCATCTATAAGGAAACACTAGCAGGCTCTTCTCGCTAAAAAAACTGAAGTTTTATCTGAAAAATATACGAGTGAACCTCGTCTCATGAAAAATTGAGAAATGCTTCACCACGTAGCATGAGCAATAAAGTGGTACCTTGATTCACATTTCTTCTGTCTGTGTTATTAGGAAGATTGTGAAGAATATTTATTATTTTTATGCTTCTCCTAGGTCATTTATCTTCATACTATATATTCTATTTTCGTTGTTTTGATTGTATTTTACATCGTGTTGCTCGTTGCGGTGTTGATCAGCTGGCAACAAAAATTACACACTTTTCAATATTTATTTTCGTTTGACAATAGTTTCGCTGCGCTTTAACCTATGTTTTCTTTTGAAACAGCATTTCATTATGCATAATTTGGTATGCTGCAATGTGTGCTAGAATACTTCGCTATCTATTAAAAACTTAGTTCCCGAGACATATAAAAAATGGCCATTTTTTCGCGCAAGTGATAGCGTTAACAATCAGTGCAAATTGTAGCATGAACTTGTCGCCCACTAATATTTCGATAGCTCGAGCAGGACAGACCATTCGGCAACGTCGAGCAGCCCTCACTAACCGAGTGCACGCGCGCAGAGCGGCACTGGTGTTGCACCCGAATCCCCACGATAACTTCACACGTGAAAGGGCTCCACTCAAAGATCTCAGCCATGGTGTAACCATGGTGTAACCATTGTGTAAGAACATGCATAGGCAGGTACCAGCACTATGCCTCAAGCACAAGGAAAATTGCAATGCCGGCGCATCCAGATAATTTTCCGGCCATTATCAGTTGGCTTGCAGCTTAGTCGATGTCTTTTTAGATGGCACTACAAAAAGTGGTGTCCGTCGTCTAGGCAGCGACGTGCATGTTAATGATTCTGCGTCTTTTCGCTGGCATGTGCAGCTGCTCTGTTTTGAAGCCAGGCTTTTCTTTTATTAGCGTGTGTTTTATGTTTTTGTATTGACGAAGGTGGCATCGAACTCCCTAGAGGAGTATGAAATGGGCCGAACTTGTTTTGTGATCGCCCGGATCAGTGGCGCCGTGCAATTCCGAAGGCAGACCGAGCTCTAATGCCTGCTGATTATGCCTGCACTAAGCATTTCTCACAGGACATAATTTCAACCGCATATCACGCATAGTTCAAGAAAAAGGGGCTACTTTACGAGTGAAAGAGCCCTGTTTCATCTATGAATGATATTCCCGCCTATTTTCCGAATTGCCCTAACCACCAGTCGAGTAAACTTCGAAAGCCAACCCGGAAGAGAGAACCTACTTTGCAAGCACAAAAAACCATATCGGCGGAAAGTCGGCAACATATGCGACGCAGTGATGGCAATATAATAATCCTAAAGTAAATGTAACTCCGCAAACACAGAATTAAGACACCCCGCTTAGCGTAAATACGGCACACGCGAGCGCTTTTACTTCAGGACTATGTAACAACATAGGCCCAAATGAAGCTTCTATAGCACAGTGGGTTACTCTTCCCGTGTGCCTTCACCGTGTTGGAGCTTGTGTGCCGTGCCTTTCCTATACGGGGCGTCTGCTTTGCTACCACAAGCAAACCTGTGTTGCAGTGTTGCGGGTGAAGCCCATAATTTACCCGCAACACTGCGGCGTGCGTGTCAATCATCCACGTTAGAGCCATGCAAGGTGGTTTCCGTTCGATCTGCAGGGACCTTTTCTGTGTTGATGTAAGGACTGCGCATGATGGAAACTGAAGGCTAGTCGTTCTTACCTCAAACATGACCTTTGCCTAAGATAAGATATCAGAATCTCTGGAGAAAGTTTGCCAGAATGTTCAAGCTTTCCACGTATTTTCAGCGACACGAACATGTACCTGCATGGAAGCGTCAACTATCTGAAACGGGCGAAAAGTGGTCGGCGTCTAGAAAATCAGCAAAGACCATTGGGTGGAAGAAGGTCCGTGCAAGTTCTTTCTGGGTGCGGACAGTGACAGCTTCGGGTGGAGCTTGTATTCATTCTTAGGTCGTAACCGACTATAGGACAACGTCATGCGCTACTTCACAATAGCGAAACTAAACAATGGCATACCTGCATTCGTAACAGTCTTCATGTTATTCGTACGCACCGCAGGTGGCGTATCCTCGGCGAGGCACTGCTCTCCGGGCTGTCCTCATTCGAAGAGCGCGGCCGCAAAGGAGGCCGCAGGTCGCGCAGCGGAAACACGTGGCGCCCGTACGACTTCGGCGAGGAAGTGCGCAAGTCGCTCGACTGGGCGGCCGACCCATGCGACGACTTCTACCGATTCGTGTGCGGCCGCTGGCGCGACAGCCACCCGGGGCTGGCCAACGAGTTTGCACGCCTCCACACGGACCTGCTGTCGGAGGCCATCCACAAGCTGGTGATCAGCAGGCACAGTACGGACCTAGCGCGAACGGAGCCCTCTCGATCTGTCACGGTTACCGCGTTTAACGCCGGAGGAATTGACATAGCGTCGCTATATATCGCTGCAGGCCGATAAACTCTCCAGAAAAGCAAAGAAAACGGACGCAACATGGCGCCGTGTCGCGTACGTTTCTGTGCCTTTCGCCTGTGTCTGTCGAGTTGTCTAAACAAAATTAAGGTCTTGTTCGTTTAGGCTATACAGTAGAGAAATGTTTAAAGCAATTTATATCAAATGCAAATCATAGACAGTTATAGTTAGTCAATGTCAGTCTTGAGCACGCGCTAACACAGTACCACACGAGAAAGAGAAGCAGATAAACTCGTTAACAGGACAAAAACGCAATAAGGTATCACTCGTGAAGCTTTTTACAGCACGTGCAAGACTCGGTTTTCACGAGGAAGGGGTTTTTACAGAGCGTACAAAACTCGGAAAAATAAAATAGGGCAAGGAAAAAAGATGGCGGAACTATCGCTGAATATTTACCTCTAAACTGCGGGTATGAAAAACTGCGTATCTCTTCAAATATGAGAGCAAACGAAGAGTTACACTGCGCTTCGCAGGAAACACGAAAGACCTTTCTGTTGTCGAATACGCCGGAGAGGCTCTGCGCTACTGCTTGTCGACGTATGTGCTTAAGCTGCACGACCTGGCACCCTTCTACACGCTGCTCCAAGAGTACCCGTTTCGCTGGCCCTTCGTCGACGTGGGAGTCCGATTCGACATCCTCGAACTAGGCGTCGCGATGGCCCTTGGTCGGGGCATACCCGTGCTTTTCGACATGGAGGTAACGTTTCTACAGTTGTTGCGCTAAATATGAAGGCACGTGACTCAACACATTCTCGTTTGAAGCATAATGCGTTCTTATTTACTTCGAATGTTGACGACCGGTGATGTAGCTTAGCGACTAAGTTATTTGAATGTTATAAGGCGTTGAACTCATTCACACCAGCTACTAGTATACAGGTTGCACAATAGAGTTAGCAGCAACGCGACTGGTCACAATGGTAGCGAACGCCCGCTTTGGTCACAATGCGACTGCTTTGAATCAGTCACTTGCTGCTCAGTCTTTTTTTTTTTTCAGTCGCTTGTCTGCAGTCGCAAGCTTTTGAACCAATTGACTGCGCCCAAAGAGGACATATCTGTGAACTAAGCTTGATTGATATGGAAATTTAACGTACCAAAACCACCATATGATTAAGAGAGACGTTGTAGTGGAGGGCACCGGAAATTTTGACCTCCTGGTGTTGTTTACTGAGCACCCAAGCCTGAGCACACGGGCCTACAGCGTTTTCGCCTCCATCAGAAGTGCAGCCGTTGAAGCCGGGATTTGATCCCGCGACCTGCGGGTCAGCAGCCGAGTATACCTTAGCCACTAAACAACCACGGCGGGGCTCCATAAACTAAGCTGATGCTTCGTGCGTATCTGATTCATTCCGAAGTTTGTGACTTCAATCCATGTGACTGAAAAAAAAAAACTGAGCAGCAAGCGACTGAGCGAAATCAATCGCTTTTGCGACTAAATCAGGCAAGTGTGACCATTTGCGACCAGTCGCGTTGCGACTAAGTTTGCTGTGCGACAGGTGCTATTCACACCAGCTACTATATATAGTTGCTCAGGGTGTGAATAAGTCAGCCGGTTCGCTCCTCTGCAATCAACGGTTTCTGCATTTACAAAAAAGCGTAATCACACTGCTTCCCCCCCCCCCCCAAAAAAAAAGAAAACGAACGCAGGTCTACTTAGATTTAGGTTCAAATCAGAAAACAACACGTAATTAAAATTAATTTAGAGTCCCCTCACTGTGTCGTGTCTCGTAGCCCAATGACGGTTTTGATGTTGCAACGTGGTTTATCAGGGTTGTCAATTAAGTCAGTTGGTTAAGCTTCATCTTAGATGACAGCGTTTAAGGAACACGTACAAAATAATTATAGATGGAGTCCATACGTCTTCTGCGTTCTTTTGTCCACGTTCTTTATTTGCTGTGAAGACGCGGCAGAAAGTCGCCTCATAGTGAAGTGACTGGCGAGTGAATGCGCGAGTTGGCAAAGAATACACCTCACACAAAAAGACCTACAAAAAGACTGAAAATACTGCGCTTGAACTTTGCCTGTCCTTGCCTGTGGTGTGCTGATTCACAGCTCGTGCCTTTACTCATCTGTTATTATAACAAACCATGCAATCCAGCTATATACATATTCACTTAAACTTGAAATTACCCAACGTTTGAGCAATCTTTCATAGAGAGATGCCTAATTAATTACCTGTAACAAATAAGAATTTAAACGAACTGAGACGTCTACACTTCATATCAACCATATCCAGCATGAATCGCACACCCTACAAGCATTTGTTTGCAAAAGTCTCTATATTTTTTTTTACTCCTGAAAAGTATTGCTTACTACTTTCAACCAACTAAACTGAGTGCGTCACTGGCTCACGTACGTACAAAGCTCGAAGTCACTTAAAATAGAATTGGCTAGGTCATTCGGGCACTTTTTGGCGTCGAAGCGCTTCGACGACTGCATGTCGAAATCGGCTGTGCTCTCACGTTCAATTTGCATAAGTGCGCAGGCTCACAAATAGAGGAGTTTCACTTCTGCCGATACGCATTTCAACTCGGAGCAAAGCCCTCATATTTCGAGCCACGAGCGTCTGAGTATACACCGGTTAGTTGAAAGCATCCCTCGGTGTTCCGTAAGTGCTCCCATGTGAAATGTGCATGCCCGTTCTGCGATACCGGAGTATCGAGTCTGGTGTAGTCCATTCAGCGCTGTGAACAATGTTAGACTTCTATTTAGGGTAGGGTGGGGTAAAATAAGACACGAGACCAAACGCGACATTTTGACTTCGCCGACCTCCGTATCTAATCCCATAAGTACTTTTCCTTGTTTCTCTATTTTAGCAATAAGTGCTGGTACTTATCTACCTTTTCATGTGTAAAAGTTTTGTTATCATCATCATCAGTCTGATTATACGCCCTCTGCAGAGCAAAGATGTTTCCTATTGTCCACCAGTTGCCCGGGTCTTGTGCTTTCTGCTGCCACGTTCTAGGCACCCGGCAATTCAGTTTACGAGATCTGATGGTAGCGCCAGAACTCACAGCCCAGCGAGTAGGCGTAGCCAAACCGAGTCTTCCAATGCGTACCCTAGCGAGTAGACGCAGCAAAACCGGACATGCCTGTGCATATTATTTTCTTATTTAGTTGTGAGCAGGGGGGGGGGGGGGTAGGTCGCGGCTGATTATGTAAGCGCCCAGGAAGCTTTGTTTGAAAACGCGCCAAAAGGGGCATTGACACTTCAGCGTCTCAATGTGTTCAGCGAGAGTGTCATTTTCTTAGTATCCCTGGCGGTTGGTACCAACAATGCTGAGGCAGCCCAAAAAGCTTCATCGCGCCTTCTGGTCCGCTGTCGGGTGCCTATACCTGCGAAAGTTTTAATCTCATAGGCCCACGAAACTTTTTGTATTCCCTTCGTACGTTCGCCTTTTCTGGTAATCCAGTCAATTACCGTTAATGACCAGCCGTTGTTCTGCCTACTTGCTACGTGCCCGGCCCATATCCACTGCTTCTTTCTTTCAAATATATGATATCTTTAACACCGGTTTATTCCCTGACCCACTCTGCTCTCTTCTTGTCTCTTAAGGTTACACCTATCATTTTCCCTTCCATCGCTCACTGTGTCGTCCTTAATTTAAGCTGAACTCTCGTTGTAAGCCTCCAGGTTTCTGCTCTGTACTGTAAAGACCGGCAAGGTGCAGCTGTTATATACCTTTTTCTTCAGGGTTAGTGGTATATCACCGTTCATAATTTGATAATGCTTACTGAATGCGATCCATCCCATCCTTGTTATTATAGTTATTTCACTTTCATGATTTGGCTCCGCGGTTACTACCTGACTTAAGTTTACATATTCTGTTGCAATTTTCAGCGTCTCTCCACCTATCACAAAGCGCTGTTTTCTGCCGAGACTGCTGAACATTACTTTAGTTTTGTACATATACTAATTTTCAGACATACTCTTCTTCTTTCCGTGTCCAGCTCAGTGATCCTGAGCTGTAATTCGTCCCCTGAGAAACTCATCAAGACAATTTCATCAGCTAATCGCATATAGGTTAGTAAGCTACTTTCTATTAACTCTTATTCCTAACTCTTCCCAACCTGGGACCCTGAAAACCTCCTGTAAACACGCGATGAATAGCGTGAGATAGATCGTGCCACCCTGCCTTACACCCTTCTTTATTGGGATTCTGCTGTGTAAAAGTTTATCGTAGCTCAAAGCGTTCGCGTGGGAAAAATTACGCGGCTTGTGTTGGTGTGTTCGGGACCAGTCAAAAAGGGGCGAAATTCTTTTCGGCCACATTTTTGGATCCGTGCATGCAGCACCTCCGACATCGGCACAACAACTTAAAAAATTAATTTGTTACCTTATACTGTATACTTGCTACATAACACCAAAAGTTCTGTTTATTTGGTGCATGTTGCCAAAGGAGAATTTTTTTTAGAATTCTGGCATGTGGAAAAGGCTAAACGCGACAACAACGCATGAAATTGGCTGAGAGAGTGCCTTATTGAATGAACCATTCACTTCCATTCTTTGTATAATCTAATTATTTATTTAGGAGGGTTGAGTTTTTGTCTAGTAGGGTTAGAAAGAACAAGAGAATATGATATAGAGCTTATTTGCAGGAAAACGACATTTAGAAGCACTAATTGCTATTGCAGGCAGTGTTCATTTCATTCGCACTGCGTACATGTTGTTTCGCGTTTCCAAATATGCTCTTAGGAAGCTCATAAAAAATTGAAAGAATCTCCAACGCAAGCCGATCACAAACACGTTTTGAAATCGAATTTCAATAATATTTCTTTTTCATCATATCAAAACTAAAAAAAATAACAAGCGATAGAAAATGCGAAGTTCTTCACCTCACAAAACCCAGACGACGAAGTTGAAAGCCACAAAATGACCGTGCATTTCTGCATCAAAACGGCAAAAAGAAGTGGAGATGATGCGTCAGAACATAGCCTCCAATTATTGAATATTATAATTAGGTCCAAGCGTTCAGCAAAAGACACCAATGGCATGAAGAAAGACAGGGAGTGTTCCATGTGCTTGGACTTTTGGAGCAACACAGCGCCGGGTTATGTCTGGATTTATTTCGTGAAGTGCAAGGAGTGGGCTAATGAAGACGACTTGGGGGCCCTCGGAGTAAATTTCAGCTTCTTACGGCAAAATCTCAATGGATTAAATTTGTTCTCACTGTCTCGTTTCGCCCCACAGGTTGAGACAAAATGAGACATCTGGTGCATTTTCGATTTCTTTTTAAAACACCCCTTTGAACTGTGGCAACATGGTCACATCTATGCAGCACATACTTAGTCCCCAAAGAAAATCTTCTGCATTGACACATATTGGGAGAGAGTGAAATAAAAAAGATTATTCACTATTTACAAATTTTCGTCGAATTTCACCCCACTCTACCCTACTCAAAAGGCCCAGCTGGCGGCGCTTTTGTTACCACTTCAAACATTGAGCAAAGCGAACGTGTACTAGGAATCACTTTCATAGGATGTAGACTGACAGAATGGCTGAAATATAACAATGACGCATTATTGTGCCAGTTCCTGCTCATTTCTTACACTAAAGTAAAACCACAGTACAGCCAAGTCTGTGCAATTTATATTTTCCTTGTCCCCGTTTCTTACTCAGTATATATCAAAATACTCAGTTGTAACAAAACCAGTTCCAGGGTGGTTTTCGCAGGCTAATGCACATGACAGACCTGGGAAGTAGACATATTGATGGTTTTCTATGTAGCATCAAAAACGCCAATCAGAGAAGACGCCGCCTTACGAGTGGGAAGATGCGTCCAGGTTTTAGGTCCATCAATGATCGCGCACCTCGCAAAAACCGCGCTTCTATGTACCTATTTCTATAGTCGGCCGGTACTACGCACCACGTCTGCTAACACAATCGCTTAAGTATACTAGCAAATAAAAACAACAGACAATAATTCCAAGTGAAGTACAGCGGACACTATTTGTGGTTTTGAACTGCAGCGTGCCAGTCACAATACAAATTAAAAGAACCTAAAGTGGAAAAAAAGGCAACTCGCGAGAACAGAGTGTTGGCGTATCGACAAATAAAACTAAGCCCTCAGCTTTCGTCTATAAAAAATGAAAGGTAAAGTGCGCCAAAAACACCACCAAATGTACAAAGAAAACTTTGTAATAACACCTTCTTTTTCTTCTATTTTTCCTCGCGTAATAAGAGGATGGAATGCGCTGGATTCACTCACTGTAGCGGAATCAACACTTCAAACATTTCAACAAAAATTGAAAATCTCGTGTCGGTGTCTTCAAGTTCTGGCTAAACTACTAGAACACGGGAAAAAGCATTCAACGGCACTCTAATGTTTTTTAACAATCTCTTGGTTTCGTATAGGCAATTTACTGTTATATATATGTTTGTATATCAAATACATTGACGGATCTCATGATCGCGACACTTGAGGTAAAGTTTTGTTTACCACTGTGTGAACTTACTTTTGGATATCTTGTCTTTGAATTACTTTGTTTGTATAATGTTTGTATCAACTTTTGTAATAACCCTCGTAAAGATTTTAGAGTATTCTGTAAATAAATAAATAAATAACTAAATTAATAAATAAATACATAATTAAATAAATAAATAAATAAATAAATAAGTGATATATGGGGTTTATCGTCCCAAAACCAACCACCTGGGTTTCTTTAACATGCGCCCAAATGTGAGCACACGGGTCTACAGCATTTTCGCTTCCATCTAAAATGCAACCGCCGCAGCTGGGATTCAATCCCACGACCTGCGGGTCAGCAGCTAAGTACCTTAGCCACTATAGACCACAGGGGTGGGGCATTAAATAAACTAATAAAGAAATAAATAAATTTTGAATAAAAATAGCAGCAGGAAAATTGCACACAAGACAAGCTCATTGAACACACAAAACATGCAGACCAAGGAACCATAGTTATGTAACTTAGAAAATAAGGCTCTTGCTAGACAAGACAACTTGTCAGTGGTAGGGACCGAACTGCAATCTTTGGATAACGCGTCCAATGCTCCACCAATCAGGCTACAACGCCAGCTGTCCTCTCATCTACTTAATGGAGTACCGTTTTTACTCTAATGTAACGCGATCTTTCACCCAGAATTTTGCCAACTCTAAAGCCCACAATGGCGTTGCAGTCGAATACCGAAATACACTTTTAGTTCCTGGACGCAATGAAAAGTCAACCCCTCCAGTAAAAATCATGGCGGCGTTTGAATCAAGTATACAGGGTATTTTTGCGCATGTAAACCTAGGTGGTTGAGCCAGCGCTCCTCGTAGTCATGATGGAAAGCGTGGAACACTTTTTCGCCAACTGGGGTCATGCAGTTCAACATGATTTTTTTTTCCGAGCTCGCAGCTGACCAACAAACCCTCGCATGCTGCCTGGAGGCATCAAGTCTGCTGGAACATGACACTCCTTATGAGTGAACAAAAAGAAGGGCAATTTATGAAAGGCACCCTGTCGGTTTCCACGAAACCGAAACGCCGAAGGGCGCAACCTTAACACCTGAGCAGACGACCAGAATGGCGTCACTATTGCAGGCAATGATCGCTGAGCTCTTAGTTATTTCTGAAGTGTTAACGTACCAGCACCATGTTTGTTTGATAACAAGCACATCTGGCATGCCCATGAAGTGATGTGCAGCTATGAGCAAAAGTATACGAACCATTGCCTTATGCATAAGCCTGTTTCACGTGCGAACGTGCGAGCGGCAGCCGCCACGTGAGGCAAAAAAAAATTACGGCATATTCACGGGGTGAATGATGATGAATGGGCGAAGCTCCGGAGGGATTCATCGGTAAACTGTGAATCTTCCAAGTAATTCGCCCAGTCCATCATCATGTAAAGACGTGAGAAACGCTGTGTGTGTATATACACAAATCAACTTTTATTTGTTCTTAGACGATGGATGGATTGCGATGTCCCTTCATTATGACGGCTTTATGGTCTGTGAAATGGAGGGAGAGCGGTTCCTGTATGCGCGCTCGCACATCGGGATTCTGTCTGCGAGCGCGCGCTGCTGCCGCCTTGCGCTCTCTCCGCTGTGCAGCCTTATCCATCCGGCGACTCCGAGCGCGCGCCAACAGCGAACGGATTTTATTACAACGCTCCCCCTAGCGTACGTCACCGCACTAAATCGAACGATTGCCTTCAACCAATGACACGCGCCATATGTGACATCATTCCTATTTTATAAGATCTCGCGTCTTTCATCAACTACAAGTACCGCTTTCTAGTTTATAACATCTTGCATCTTTTCATCATCAGCTACAAGTACCACCATCTAGTAAACACTACAAGAACTAAAATAAAGGTGGCTACATACAGGGGACGGTACCGCCATCTAGTGAACACTGCAAGAACTAAACTAGAGGTGGCTACATACAGGCTACAGGGGACGCACAGCGCACGCCCTAAGGAGCTTTGCCCCTAAAATTGTGAGACTCTTAAGCTTCGCCTTTAAGAGTTGAACGCGATAGCGAAAAACGGCCCCTAGTGCACCCTTCAACCGCTAAGTGCATACTTAATAATATGTTTTGTTACATACACACGCACGCACACAATCACACACACAGTAGATTGGACCAGCGCGCGCTATTATCGCCGAATGGGCTCGTTTTCGTCGTGACACCTGTCGAATAAAATGCGTTAAAAAGGCCCTGAAACACGTTTTCAAGTAATCATGGAATGAATTCACTAGAAGAGCTTATCGCCTCACGAATTCAACGCCGCAAAATTTTGAGAACCCTTCTAGTGCGAGTGGAGTTACAAAGGTTTTTCGCACGCTGCAGTTGCGTCATCTCTTCTCTCGTCCCGACGAAAGCGCTGGAAGTTAAGCAGGGAATGGTGGCAGGGCAAAGAAACTACCGCGCCTCGTGACCTTGAGCACTTTTTTTTCTTCGACCACACGGCTTTTTCAGTCTGATCACGCACGCACGCGAGGACAAGTAAGCGGCCTGCCGCTGCTATCTCGGTAACTTGATTTTTCTGACACAGACGCACAGACGATTTTTCGCTCACAAGCAACGGGGCCGACGCCAGCGGCTGGTTTTCTGCGACCCGACCTTTTTAACGCTATGGCGTTAAAACACGTTTATACAGCAACGACTGGTCACTGTAGTGAAATTCGCCAGAGTTGAAAAACTTCACTCGTGCAGGCCAGATAATGTCACGCACTTCGGGTGAGGCCCCGCCGATCCAACATCGACGTGCGGCAGACTCGCAGGCTTCCACTTTACGCTTCGGCCTGCGACGCCTGAAAGGCCTCGAAGTGGAACATTTCGAATTTATTTGCGGGTTAGTCGACCCGTGCGGGGTTGCACGTGTGGTGATGTGTGGGCCTGACCGACGCACTCATAAGCAGACACGGAGATTTTATGCAAAACGAACTAGCATTTAATTGAAACAAGGGCAAAGGCAGAAGTTAACAAAAATAACAGAGAGGAATAACACTGATGCGCGATGGAAAGAACAGCTATATAACAAAATATGCTAAAAAACACTACAAAAGATACAAACTAAAGACAAATATGCGAAACAATAATAAAATAACAACAAGATGGAAATCGTAAAAGAGGGTTACAAGAAAATAATTACAGAATGCTCATTCGTCACGCTTTTGAATTTCTATGTGCGTCGCAGCGCACACAACTACACAGGGCCGGCGGATGATCCGGCTGGTTAAAACAATTTAACAGTTTAAAAAAAAGTCACAATAAAAATTTCCATATGGACCAGGCCAGCTCTTGGTGCACGTAGGGGAGTTGACGGGTGCCGCTGACGATCTCGCCGGCTTGGTAGACGACGAGGGTGCCCGGAATTGCAGCTGTCTCAATACGTTGCACGGCTCACTCCATGCTCGCCGCCTACGCGAGACTCGCGACACCGACGACCACACTTGTTGCTGGCTGTACGTCAACTGCCTATTGCAGTTGACGATGCAGTTGAAACCTCTTAGATGCAGTTCAAACCTCTTCAGGGGCGTACGCGCGCTCCCGTCTCATCTGGGAGTAATTTTCCTTGTTTAGACCGCCGGTGCCCCTTCCGGTACAGGGGCAGGGAAGACGAGCCGGCGCCACGCTGGGTCGTTATAGTCGCCGGATGTCGTCCCCCCAACACAAAAGCACCCTTCCTTGGAAGATGGGCCGGCGGATGATCCGAAAATTGGAGTCGTTTGTGACAACGTCCCAAAACCACCATATGAATATAAGAAATGCAGTAGTGGAGGGCTCCAGAAATTTCGACACCCTGGGGTTCTTTAACGTGCATCTGAATTTGAGTACACGGGCCTACAACATTTCCGCCTCCATCGGAAATGCAGCCGCCGCAGCCGGGATTTGATCCCGCTACCTGCGGGTCAGGAGCCGAGTACCTTAGCTACTAGACCACCGTGGCAGGCCTGCCGTACTTCTATGTCCCAGCAAATGTTGCTGGTTTAACAAACGATGACATTTGGTGACACGGTGCATAGTTGAAAGGATTCACACGAACGAGAAAGCCAGGACGGGTGCTACGGCAGTCGACTTGAGAAGTAGCGTTCCACACAGGTGACTGAAAAAGAATTTCGTGTTGTGACTCAACAAGGAGGGGGCGCGAAGTTTGCTGTCACGGTTCGGAGAAATAAGGCATTCACCAGCGGCCTTTATTTTTGTTCTCCCTTTAAACACCACCTCAATTTTTTTTACTAAAATCCAGACTCACTTGTCCACGTCCTCTGCGACGCTTTTCGCGCAAGTTTGCAGGCTGTCGACAGGTTCTGCCACACTGACCAGCTGCTCTTCGTGACACTCAGTGCCAGAATGCGTGCCTGGCTGGGCGAAAACAGATGTTCGGTCATGAGCACAACATGCACTCCATACATAACGAAGAACAACAGTTGATTTCAGGCACCAGTGCACCAGCACAGGCCTAGGGGCATGTACCTAAATTACATGGCCGAAGGCTACCAATTGAATGTCACTGTGTGCCGACGGCAAGGGTGTGTTGTGCGAAATGATGTGATACTTCGGCTTTCCTGCTCACCATTGTAGCATTTATGGACGCCAATTCCCGCTAAAGCAAAAATTGTTGCGTAGTCCCTGGCCTGGGCCGTGCGCAAGTGTATACACAGCAGCCAAATAACCGGGACAGTGAGCATATCACGTATATCCCGCTACCTGCCATTGGTAAAACTCTTTTTCGGGTGCTTTACTGAATCATTGAAAAACCTAAGAGGCTTTCTATTTAGGGTGCAAGCATACAAATTCGAACGTTAGAAGAGATGTAGACCATTCGAAAAATCCCGGTGAAGACTGTGTTCACATGATGATTGATGATGGATATGTGGGATTTAACGTCCCGAAACCACCATATGATTATGAGAGACGCCATATTGGAGTGCTCCGGAAATTTCTACCACCTGGGATTCTTTAACGTGCACCCAAATCTGAGCACATGGACCTACAACATTTCAGCCTCCATCGGAAATGCAGCCGCTGCAGCCGGAATTCGATCCCGCAACCTGCGGGTCAGCAGCCGAGTACCTTAGCCACTAAACCACCGCGGTGGGGCAGTGCGTTCACATATGCCGCAGGATGACCACAAACATGGCCGAAACTTACCACTGAGAGTTTTTATCACTGAAATAAAGCCCGTGAAATGTGAAAACAAGCCATGTGACGGACCGCGAGTGCGCTGCTATAGTGCTGCCATAGGCTTTCTTTACAACGCGGAAAAAATAACAGCGCTAGACGTATCATACAGGAAACAATTCAGTCGGCAGTTTCTGAAAGTGCTCTACATCTCAGTGTTCATATTTGGGGTTTCCATACAATAAATAAAAATAGGTAATTAGGATATATTGATAATTAGTTTGGGGAGAAATAAAAAAATAGCCGGAATACCTACAGGCTAGTGCGAGTAGTACGCGTTTGGTTCAATTCGCCGCTGAAATGTTTTTCATTTTCGAATTGTTGGCTCAAGTTATCTGGGACACCCTGTATAGTTACACTTAACAACACAAATATGTCCCGTTAAATTGGAGGAAAAAAATCATGGAAGAAAACACATGACAGTATTGATAGCAGTATATTAACATAAACTTCAAGTAAATGAAACTGATCTAAAAAATAATTGACGACACGTAACCTTTGCTTTTTAGAGTTGAACGCAATAGCGATATTCTGTCCCTAATGTGCACTTCAACTGTTTCGTGAATAAATTTTACTGTATATTGTTACTCTATAGTTTCAAATAAGGGATTACTGCAATACAGAGTTGATAAAGTTGAAAGATGATTGTGTCAGCCAAGCTTTCGTATATGGCTGCATTCTGTGAAATGGGTAGCATGCTTTAAACCAAGAGCAGTTACGTAGGTGAAATCTTTTAGAGCTTGCTATGCACCCACTACACCGTCCTAAGGGAATATGCGCAGTAACGTGGGTGCTCATTGTAGTGCCGGGCCGGCTTTAAACCGCGAAGTCGTTATAATAATCAAGTGTTCAGACGCCCGATGGTGAGCTACACTAGTACCACGCAATATGCAGCAATATCGCATGTTGTATTGTGAAGCCTGTACACAGGGCATGTGCGTTTGTTAAACATGAATGTTATTTTCACTTAAGGTTTAATTAGCGGAAGTTATTTTTACTGTGTTTTTTTAAGTAGTCGCGTGGCTGTGAGGTAAAATACATGTTTGCCTCGCAAACGGTCTCCGTTCAATCCTGACCCGGTCCCGGAAATTTATTTATTTTCTTTGCATCTTTCTCGATTTTTCAGTCACGCGCAAAATGATTTTTCGCCCACAACCAACGACACCTACGCCAACATGGACACCGATGCTGGAATTTCTGCGAAACGAGCTCGTTAACGCTATCGTGTCTAAAACATGCGATTACCTCGCAGCTCTTTTTGTGTCCCAACAATGCTTCCTTATTTCCGCTGATATCACAACTCTGAAAAAAGCAACGCTACAACCAGTTTGCTGTTTTATCCCTGCTTGGCAATGTTCTTGTTTGTGCTAATAAGGGATCTGCTACAAAACATCGTGGCAGCTTATTAGAGTTCAAACATTAGGGGCTTCTAGCTCGTACGTATTCTTCTTTACGTTACCGTTTTACCGATTTACGTTTAGCGTGTTACCGGCACCCGAGTTTTCGCAATGTTTGCCGATGATCATGATCATGTCTGCATGCATAAGTTATTCAATTTAAAGTAAGACTCAATCAGCACTGCGCCGAAATCCTAATAACTTTTAACATTTTTTGTTGCTTATATAGAGCACATGTAAAGCGATCAAGGTTTTTGCTTATATAGAATCACATCACCTAATAAAGTTGGCTGCGTGCAGAAAGCTAGAGGCAACCACTGCATGGAAAGTTCAACCAGTTCAAAAACTGTGTCAGCACTGCAGCCTTTGCGCAACTGGTAACGACACTGCCGCTTGAAAACTTATATGCCACGTGCCGACAGCTTCCGTGTTCATGCTGTTGCCAGGTCGTCGCTGGGTATAAACAACCGGGACACCATCAGCGCTGGCAGCGTCGTTCTAAGGTTTCCGGGTGATGTCACTCTATATGAAATCAGCCCGTATAGTGCAACGTTGCCTGAGAGCTCGTTTTTTCTTTTATTCGCTCTGCTGACGGTTTCTCATCTTGCTTTTGACATTATGTCATCTTTCTCTTTTTTTAACGTGATAACACAGACGAGCTCACTTCGCAGAATTCCGGTGTCGGTGTCGTTGATTGCAAGTGAAATCAGCGTTGTCCCTGAGTGATAAATATAGATAGGTTCAAATAGAATAAACAATACAATCTACGGTTCGAGTGAAAATCGAAAGCTGGTGTTCTACTAAACTGAGCAACGTCGTTGCTTGAAACTTGCTCGGAGATATAAACACTGTACGAATGTCATATGTAGTGCGAGGAGTCTCCTTAAAGAAACACTGATGAGCAATGCAATTTTTCACGTATTAGTGAAGTACGGTTTCATGATCCAAAAGAAACGCCACTATTAGCACGACATGGCACTTGGTAAGTCGGAAAACGGGCGAAATACGGGTGGAAATGCTACAGTGAGATTCCTGCGTCAAACACCGTGACGTGCAGCATTTTGAAGGCGTCTACTGGGTCCTTTATAGCTTCTACTCAATAAAAATAATCTACGTTGTCTTCTCTGGGTGCCCCAGATCTAGCATATGAGGTTTCAGAAAATTTCATTGAGCCAATGAGGCGAAAATACCAAAAGTACATTTTAAAACTCGCTACGTCACACGCGGAAATTTCGGAGCGAAAATTAAAAATGAAACTTCAACCTTGATTTTTTTTCGCTTATAATGAACTTATGACAGTGAAACTTGCGGCACTAGAGTTCTCAGAGTGCAGTTATTAAATGCGAACCAAGCCATTGTTTCTAGAACTTTAGTGTCCTTTTAACGCAAGTAATACTGCGTGGCAGAGGCGTATTCATAGAGTTGTTCCAGGCTTGAAAACTTGTGAATTACGCAAGAAACGACCGCTTATAAAGGACTGGCATACATTTAATCATAATAAGCTAGAAAATCAATAACAAAGTGAGCTGCTGCGTAGGCATGTTGTCTTACAGACCCGTAGTAGGCCTTTCGCTGACTTGCAAGAGGAAGAATTGTGGCTTAGTGGGTATTGCACAGCTTAGAATGGGCATTCTAAGAGTGTACAGGCGTTTGTTTCTTTGCTGCGCGGTTTACGTGTCAACCGAGATGGTCGCGGTTGAGAAGGCGATGCGCACCAAGTCTGATTACGCTTGAAGGTGAAGGTCAAGCATTCTGGAAATTTTCTTTTCGTTTTATTTTTCTTTCAGTTAACTTTTCTACTTCCCCATCTTTTCCACTTCTTGTGATTCAGCTCTTTCAGCATCAATTTCTTGATATATTTGCTTTTGCCTCCTCTACTTCACCATCCTATGCCTTATTCTTCACTAAGTTCTCTCTCTTTGATGTTGACGATGACGGGTTTCTACAGCTAATAGCCCTGTGGCGTTGTGCGACCTCGCGAACCGGTGGAGTCTCGGCCTTTACCGGACAGAAAGCGGGCCCGACACAACCACTGTGATCAGAACTATATTATGAACCGACTCGAACGCCAGCGCGTGCTGTCCCGTGGTAGCAGCACTTGCCTCGTCAAGAGCAAACGTCTTAGTTTTCTTCTATGCGGCACCAATGCTGCTGACGCTAAGTTTAAATAAATTAGTAATAATCGATTGATGACTGATTGTTATGTGGGGTTTAACGTCTCCAAACCGCCATATGATTATGAGAGACGCCGTAGTGGAGGGCTCCGGAAATTTCGGCCACGTGGGGTTCTTTACCGTGCACCAAAATCTGAGCACACGGGCCTACAGAATTTTAGGGTCGAAGCTCTTTAAAGCGTCACCCGTTTGTCCCTCGTAGTTGTAGTCATAGTGTGTAACAAGTGTTACATTTCGACCTGCAAGGTGGCGCCGGTGGGAGATTTCTCTTGTGCTTTGTAGAACAATAAAAAGTTCTCGGCGTGCGCGTTAACTAAAAGCCGAATGCTCCTTTCTCTCATTCTTCATTAGCAGCCAGTGGCACGTACATTGAGCGCTATCTGACAAGAAAGGGATGAAAAGATGCGAGATGGTGGTACTTGGAGTGTTCAATAGATGGACGAACGGACACACACAGATGCATGGATGGACGCACGAACAGACGCACGCACGGACGGGCGGGTGGACGTACGGACAGTCACACAGACGGACGCATGAACGGACGGAAACAAGAACGAATGGACGGACGGATGCTTCGCCCCACTCTCCATCATTCAGTACGTGGATATGCTGCCATCTTTTTTGCCTCCATCAGGAATGCAGCAGCCGCAGCCGGGATTCGATCCCACGACTTGCGGGTCACCAGCCGAGTACCTTAGACACTAGACCACCGCGGTGGGGCAGTAATAATTACAAAAACTCGAAAATATATAGAACTGCAAGTACGTATGTTGCGCGATTGAGCAGTCATATCATACATGTGGAAGTTAAAACTGTTAAACAAGTTGGAACACAGTTTACAGAATTTACTATTACCATATTCTATTATAATACTAATCAATCGTTTATTTTTTGCGAAGATGACGGAGGGTCTTGACATTTCGTCAACTCTTAATCTCTATTATTTTTTACATTCATATTCTAGTGATACCTCTACCTCTTTTGTTTCCTGCTTGACTTCAGCACACAAAATAAACCAAAGCATAAAAAAATAGAAAGTCGCGCGATTGTCAACTCGCCGCTCCGACTATGTTTTCTCACAACGAGCGTCTCACAACAAGCTATATCAGCATTTGCAATTAGACAACAGTGTAAATTTATAAAATATAGAACTTACAGAGTTCGAAAAGTTGAAATCTGGGCCATTTGGTTCATGATACTTGAAGAAAGCTAGCAAAAACATGAGACATGAGAGAGAAGCCGACGCAAGCACTGCTTTGCGTCTACTTATTTCTCGTGTACTGTGCTTTTGCTGGCTTTCTTCGAGTATTATGCAAATAATTCGCTATAATGCACAGTTACCTTGTGATCATGTACTCTACAGCGTATTCACCACTTTGGATCAACGTATGTATTCGCCCTATACACGGATAAGGTCTGTCATCATGTCCATATATATATATATATATATATGTGTGTGTGTGTGTGTGTGTGTGTGTGTGTGTGTGTGTGTGTGTGTGTGTGTGTGTGTGTGTGTGTGTGTGTGTGTGTGTGTGTGTGTGTGTGTGTGTGTGTGTGTGTGTGTGTGTGTGTGTGTGTGTGTGTGTGTGTGTGTGTGTGTGTGTGTGTGTGTGTGTGTGTGTGTGTGTGTGTGTGTGTGTGTGTAAGGGAAACAAGTGTACACTTAAACTTAAAGGCTCGTTTTTTCTTGTTTAGACACAATAATAAATGAGATATAACAGACAATAATAAAAGGAAAGTATAGGGGAAGTTATTAGGCTAATTGTAATTTAATTGTGAAGAAACGTGCATGAAAAAATAACTTGCAGTGGGTAGGATATATATATATATATATATATATATATATATATATATATATATATATATATATATATATATATATATATATAAATTGAACTGGCCGATAGCACATTTGAAAATGAAAAGGAAATTGTCTTTACTAACGTTTCGGCCGTGGCACGGCCTTCGTCAAAATATATATATATATATATTTTGACGAAGGCCGTGCCGCGGCCGGAATATATATATATATATATATATATATATATATATATATATATATATATATATATATATAGATATATATATATATATATATATATATATATATATATATATATATATATATATATATATATATATATAATATTAAGGAAAGAAGTGTATATCTAAGGGCTCTTTATCCGTGTTTTTTGCACAATAATAATGAGATCCAACAGACAATAATGCCAAGGAAAGTATAGGGGAAGATATTAGACCAAATTTCAATGTAAATTAAAAGAAAAGTGCGTGAAAAAATAACTTGCCGTGGGTAGGATCTGAACCTGCGACCTTCGAATGACGCGTTCAATGCTCTAACACTGAGCTACCACGACAGCTATCCCCCCAGCCACTTATATATATATATATATATATATATATATATATATATATATATATATATATATATATATATATATATATATACTCCAGTAGATCCTCCGTGAGCGGTCACAACGTGGTTTATTTCGACGTTTCGGCCTAGAGTCTGGCCTTCATCAGGATATATATATATATATATATATATATATATATATATATATATATATATATATATATGCCCTGCCGTGGTGGTCTAGAGGCTAAGGTACTCGGCTGCTGCGGCGGCTGCATTTCCGATGGAGGCAGAAATGTTGTAGGCCCGTGTGCTCAAATTGGAGTGCACGTCAAAGAACCCCTGGTGGTCGAAATTTCCGGAGCCCTCCACTACGGCGTCTCTCATAATCTATGGTGGTTTTGGGACGTTAAACCCCACATATCAACCTAGGCTCCGCTCCACACGTTCCAATATGAACATGTAAAAACCTATTACGCACATTTCACTTATTCTTGAAACTGGAACAGTATATTGCTCTCCCACATATTACTCTAAATTGTCGACCATTTGTTCTAAACATTCGTGATCTTATTTCTTCTCGGATGCTTACTGAGTCATTAAAGGTTCTTATGAAATAAGGCATGGTACGGTCGTTTTTTTTGTTGTTGTTGTTGTCCCAGTTATCTGAACTTTTCTGAGCAGCTCGCGCCATGAAGAGCAATAATTAACTGATTCAATGGCGCACTGAGAGTGGTTTCAAGCGTCCACAGAATGTACGCGAGCGAGCGGAGCGTCGTCTGCTATAGCGATGTTCCTCGGACCCCTCCAGAGGGTGCGCGTGCAGTTTTCGCTACCTTCATAAATATAGGGACTTTAACAAAATGCAGCACCACAAAGGGCCAGTGTAGGGAAGAAATGGATAGCATGGGGAAGGCTACGGGTGAAGGGAGGTGGGGGGGCGTATGAACAAAAAGCCAGCTAACATTGCCAGTTGAAGAAAGGCTTTGCCCACATCTCACATGTCGGGTCATTTCTGAATGGAATTAGGCGTCATAATTCCAGAAACACATCATTACAGATCTTCACAGCGATCAAAATCTGGGCGCCAATCTTGAAGTTGTATTTCTTTGTTGCGGGGTTATGTTTAAACTTCCAGCATGAGAACTGCTGCGGGAGACTGTTCAGAAGCTCACCGCTGCCACAAGTTGAGCGCACGCAGAAGGTGCCTTACGTAAAAAAAAAAGTGCTGAGAATCAGTGACGCCTGTGTAGATCACCCAATAAAAGCCTTAATATTCACAACAGGCGAGAAAGTAATGCGAGGACCATTTAGCAATGCCACAGTCGGTCTCAAAGTCATAAAATAAAATAGTACGAAGAGGGCCATATATGCAGCCCGCTAGAGAAAGACCGGTGGGCCGCATGTTTGGCACACCTGTTCAACAACATTCGATAATCTCGGAGTGCCATGCACGCCGACAGGACTTCGAAACCATGCTGTGTACATTGGGCCAGATATAGTAACAGTGCTTTCACATATATGGTGTCCATAAAACTCTCTAATGAGACATACCATCAGAATGTACAGCTGTTTGTAGGTCTTCTCATACTTGAAGCGCAAACCGAAGAGCACTGAAAGCACAGAAAGTGCGTTGGTCCAAATTTTACGCTTCTCGGAAAACGCTAGTGATGCCACTCGTTATAGCTATGTAGTCTGAAAAAAAAATGAAGCAGCCAAATAACAGCAGCCGATCACCGCAAACGTTGTTGTGTACCGAACTATCGATGTTTTATAATCGAAATGGACGTTAAAGACCTCTCAGTGGCCGTAAATTTAGCGAGGACACCAGGGATTCCCTGAGACGTGTAACCCGTCCCATCGAAACCTGATTGTTTATAGAGCGCGTAGCTTGTGTAGGAAGTACTGCGCATGTAAATAATTTTGATGCTTTTTAGAGGAGATCAAATTTCGTAGACTTGAATTAAAAGAAATGTAACACTCCGGTAGCATTTTCATCTCTTCCAAATTGGTAAAAACGTATCTTCAGGCATATAAATAAATATTTCCGAGCCATTCGTTTTTCTAGTACTCCTTTAGTGCAACATGCTATACGTTGCACTTTGGACGTCTAAATCTTCTCAATTCAAACAGCGCGCTAGTTCTGATCCGCATTGAAATAATACTTGTGGGTTGAAGCGCTGAGGTTGGCTGGGTCTATATAATCTTGAATATAATATTTGTGGCACTATAGAGGATTACACTTCATCATTTTTTTTTCATTGCAAGCTCAAATACGCGGACACACAGGCGAGTTTTGTTGCTTCTTAGAGAAGTTCAATTTTCATAGACTTGAACCTTAAAGGAATGTGAGACTCTGTTAGCATATTTGTCCCTTGCCATTTGTAAAAGCGTTGTATCTCTACGTATATGAATAAATATTTGCCCACCGCTCTCTTTTCTAGAACTACTTTAGTTCAACAAGCTATACGTTGCACTTTGGGCGTCCATTAAAGCTTCTCAATTCAAACAGCACGCTAGTTCTGATCCGTATTGAAATAAGACTTGTCGGTTGAAGCGCTGAGGTTGGCTGGATCCATATCATCTTGAATCTACTATTTGATGTACTATAAGGCGTTACACTTTTTTTATTGTTATTTTATTTATTGCTAGTCCAGCTGTCCCGACACACGAGCGTATTTATAAAGCAAACTTTGCTTGCGGCGCGTGAGCACCCAACACAGTTTGGCTGAACGTTGTTTACGCAACAAAAAAAAATGAAATAGGAATATCCCATGCACCCCTTGCACATGTGCGAATAGTGACTACGACGTGGGACTTGCTTTAAGCACGGTTTTCATTTTTTCTCGCTTACAAAGTCCTTCTTTTGAATGCTCCCTTTTTGTGAAGCTCCACGTTCCTCTCTAAATGGATGCGCTGTTTATTTACATTTTGTCCTCTTCGTGTAAGTGTATCTTCGTGTCCTCTTCGTGTATATATATCCACTCAAGAAGCGCTGCTGCTCTTCGTGAAATGCGCAACCATCAATATATATCTCACAATAAACTTAACAATGAATGTTCTATTGCGCAAGTTTTCTTTTTTTCAATGTGGGAACTTCTTTTCGTCTTCTCAACCTTCAGGTTTACATAATTCTGTTCGTTTCTTCTAATTACAGTACCTTTTTGTATTATGATGTTGTTTATGCTGTACTAAATGCTTCTGCGAATCCCACTGTAACTTTCTGTATGCTTCTTTTATTATTTGACGAATGATAACTAGGTCTCCTAGTATCACTCGCTCATGTTTAGGTGTGATCTTTTATGCCAATTTGTACTACTGAAAACGTCGTATGCTGCACACGTAAGGGTCTTCAGGGACAAAGTCAAAGGGCCTAAAGCATCTTTTAGCCTTGCAGAGTATCCTCAATCTTCTGGTGAAATAAACTTTGACTTCGACTTTGATTAAACTCGCGTTCACTCTTTTCTCTTTCACCCATTGATTCCCAGTCTCTTGTAACCAAGATGTAGCGTGTCCGCCTACCTTATACAAGTTCGCCAGAGGACGAAAGGAAAAACAAAAAATTTCGGTAAATTGAAGTGCCAGAACCCACGCATGGGAAGCTGGAAGAAGTTCTTGTCAGGCCTAAAGGGGTGAACCTCTACAATTGGCGATGGTGTGCAGAGCCACGGAAATTGACTCGATGGTGCGCCCATGCCACGCCCACGCACGCGACGGGTCACAGAAAGGCTTGTGGGATGAGGCTCGAGCTGTGATGTGAAACAACCGGGAGATAAGCGAGGACTATCTATGGAACACCCTTCGAAGCAGGTCGAAGAAGCCAGTGTGAAGAAAAGACCATCGGGTGTCGTGTCCGGAGGTGGAGCACCATGAGTCTGTGTGGGACTCGGCGATGGCCGGAAAAGGCTACTATGTACTTGCAGCGTCCTAGTCACAGCAGAGCCCGGAGCACTATGAACGCTCCCCCTTTCACTCGCAGAACGACTTGTGCCCGCACGACAGCCCCCGGAGTGTCACGTCGTCAAATAGGCCACAGACACACTTGAAACGAGAGACCGAGGTGCCCGCAAGGCCTAACCCATCCGCTTCCATGCGGACGATGATGACTACCGGAAAATCAGCAAAAGGTTGATGGTCAAGTTGCTGCTGAGCAACGATGACCGCAGGGAAGAAGAGAGCATCGACAGTGAGCGTGACGCAGCATGGATGATGAAACACCGAATCAGACTCGGCGCCGACCATCGTACGAGAAAGGACGTTCCATTTCGCACCCAACCAAGAGCCCAGTGAGACCGGACTGTTATGACAGTTACGAAATGAAGCTAGCTAAAGTACTGTAGAGATAAGCAGGAGAACTCTTTGCATGAGCTTGATTTTTGGGCATTGTTGGGATCACCTTAGTTGCATGTATTTTTTGAGTGCGTGAGTTTTGCATGATGCTCGGCAGTGTTTAAAATAAAAAAAATGTTTGCTGTGCTACCCCCGTCTCTGGTCTCTGTCTGAATCCCATCCACTGTGAGTGCTCCTCACATAATTATTCTCTGACATTTCGTCGTTGTATAGGTGCTGAAAATCAGGTGCATATGAGAAGTGCGCGAATGACGAATATACAGAGGAGTTTCACTGTACAGATAAATCTTGTAGCTATGTTTTTTTTTTCATTGAAACTAAAAAGAAAATGCATTATGCAAAAATCGTATTAGCCAAAGGGGTTCAAAAAATATAAAGAAATACGTATATTCTATCAGCAACTCACTTTTTTGAGCAGAATTGGAGTAGATGGTCAATTTGCATTGCGCTTTTATTCCAGTGACAAAAAAACTGTCAGGCAACGATATTTTAGCCACAAAACCAGCACTGCTGCTACCTCTGTGGCTCTGCAACATGCAGATCCTGGCTTTTTCGAACGCATTTAAGCTAATATGCTGAAGAATAAACGTATGACTTATACATTCATCTGCCAAGGTCTCCTTTCGTATTGTATATTCAATTTGAAGCACGAATACAATATTAACTGCATGAAAAATGCATTACTTCCGAAGAACGCTGGCCAGGACTAAAATTATATGAACAAGATCTCACTGCAGATTCAAACAGGGCATGTTTAATTAGCACCCCTTTTGGAACATTGGATGTAATTCAGTGCTGCCAAATATTTTGTGACGCCTTCATTCTGTGGTCTGTACCGGCTTGGCACAGGTGACCACTGACTTGCGCACGGACAACAAGACCATCTTGCGTGTGACCAGAAGCGATTCCTTGGTCGACTGGATGAGTCAGTGGTTCAACAAGGGAGGCCCTAGCCTGTGGTTCCACGGGCTGCCGGCCACATTCGACCCATTCGTCGACTACAAGAGCCTCGCATCCAGGGTGGTCGAGCCTAGCGTCGAGGCACTCATGCTGCTCCTGTCTACTAAGAACGCTGACGAGGTTTCCAAGCCAGCCTACGTCAGGCATGGAGGTAAGAAATCGTGCCAGATTTATGCTGAATAATCACTTATGCCGTACGGTTGTAAAGGTGTTCCCGAATGAGCCCTATCTAATACTTTGTTTTTTTTTTTTAACGAACAGAGTTGTTTAAGCCCGTCCTAATCTGTCCAATGAGAACAAAAACTTTCGCGTCGTAAATCGCGTTGCCTAGCAACAGGTAGCACATCAACACACCCGCTTTGCTAACTCGTACATCACATAACGTAAATGTAGCGCGAAAAGATACATCACTGCCACCACCCGCATCACTGCCATCAGCCCACATGATTGGACATTGCGTGCAATCGCTCGGTAGTGCCAGAAGTGACGCCACGGCCAACTAAGCACGCTATTTCCGTTCTGTACGAAGAAGGCACGTGGCTCTAGACGCGTTGTGAAGGTTGACACTACCGATGGGCATTCCGCCCACCACAAATCGGGGCATGCTGCCAAGCGAAACTGCTAGCCTCGAACAGCGTTTACGAAAAGAGCGCGCTGCTGCTGACACACGATGCAGGAAGAACTGTGACAGTTGTTGGCGCTGGTCCCGTGTATACTTGTGCGCTCGTTTCGTGCTTCTTTCTCTGTGTTTGAACAGCATGCTTAAAGTGTCGAGCTGTGACACTTGTTAGACCGCGCTCGTCCTGTACATTCCAATTTCGCACATGCGTACTGCTTGAGGTGTGCGCTGCAAACTTCGAGCTGCTTGCCGTTTCTATAACGCGCGACTTTGCGATTTGTTGCTGTTGCTGAAACAATGCACAATAAACGCTCAACTACCTCTGTAAAGACACGTTTCACTTTACTGCTATACTGATTCCTCTATAAGAGGATCAGCCTTTTTTTTTCTCAGCTCTCCACTCTGCCTCATTCCGTGGACCACAGCTGGCGTACACTGGAGCCCAAAACGAACCAACATTGAATTGTCCGTACTTTCGTGGTGCGCTTAGAGGGCTGACAAGTCAGTACTTAGAATCAGTTCAGCGATTGCCTCCCTGTTACCGGAATTAGTGACAGCATGTTTTGACAGCAGTAGAAAAAAATACGCTCGTGCTGTAAAACTGGTTCTGTTAAATGAAAAAGAATGCTTCTAAAACAACCCGTAACTCAGCCAATTATTTGCAGTCTGAAGAACGGGATCCCGTTGCCTTTTCAACGACAACAACAAAAAAAGAACTCTTAATCTCGAGGGCCTTATGGAACTGTCACCTGTGGGGACGTGGAAAATAGAGGACAGAGAGCGTTGTTTTTTGTTTTTGTTTTTTCTGGCCAAAGCAGTCAGACGTCGTAACAGAAAGCGCTCAGGTATCCGCGACATATATTTCCGCGAACTCTGCTGGGATAGAACGTCTGTGATCATTGCATGAAACAGACAAAATATGACAAGCAGAGCCGCGTCTAGTCAGAAGCGCTGTTGTGTTGGACGAAAAATCTTCTAGTGCCATTCGGAACTTTTCTGTGAGATCTCCCTGGTGTGTCCGGACTTGCAGCAATCGCTTGACGCTTCAGCCCACGACGCGAAAAAATTTCTGGCGAGCTAAGTGAATGCGTATCGCGATGTAATTTTATGTATAAGATTACGGCTTGTATTTCACTATAGCCTTATTTTTGCTGATCCAAAATTTATTGAAATTTCAGCAAAGAAAGGCTCCTTTCATTGGAAATTCACTTCGTGCTACCTCGCAATTTTTGAAGAAATATTCGAACAAAAGTATACTAAAAAGGCGTTGAGGGAAAAGGAAGTTTGCGCTACGAAGCATCAATTGGAAGCTATATAATAAACAACGTGTTTGAAATTCCTTTCCGACTGATTCAAAGAATAGGCGCCTTTTTCAGTATTGTCGCAGGCGTCGTTTGCACTTGCGTAAATTATCTTTAAAATGGGTCATTTTAAGTTTTTGTTTTACTTGCTTTGCTGAAATATCTTCCTATAGCTTAGTAAGCTTTCACAATAAGATATCAAGCTATACTTCTGCTGTTTGAACCGATTAAAGGTGTGAAGAAAACGAGCAGGACACGTCATGTTTTCATTGCGAAGCCCTATGGTTTACACAAACCTACGAGGAAAACCCGCCCTGGTGGGGCAGCTAGACGTCTATGGCTCTGGAACATAATAGGCTGATGGTGTCAATAAAAAAACAACGCAGTTTTTTTTTCTTTTTTGTCAGGCTCCAAGCTTTCTATACGAACAGCAGTTTCATATCTGCGCAACCCACACGGTCGCAGTCTATACATACGCCGTCATTTCGAAACGGCATGGCGTGCCTAAGCCGATTACAGGCAATTCCTTGCTCCCACTTTTTCGAGACATCCCTACAAAGCAACGCCATTTTCTGAATATGGAAAGTCACGCTTCAACTACAGCATTGCTTCTTGCGTACATGCGTCGCAAAAAAAAGTCTAGGCCGAATGAGGCTTACTTCTTTATTTCTTGTTATCACTTTCCACTCAAAAATACGTTAGTGCTATTGCCTCACTTCACACTTTCCTCCAACGAGCTATGAAAGCATAAATTTTCACGCCTTGCGTGCAATGACCTCTGTGACAGCGCCCTTATTTGGGCCTATTTGTGATTTTCTGGTTGTCAGGGCGCAAACTTGGGCTACTCCGTTAAAAAAAGCAATCATCGATCACATAGCCGTGTAGACATTCGAACGAGTCGGTGCGGTTCCATGCTGTTACAATTTGACAGCACCACGCCAATACAGAGAGAGAACGAAAGAAAACTTCGATCAACACAAGGCGATGTAGCTGGTTACCGTGGGTGGAGCGCATAGTCCAGGGCCCCACCAGCAGTTGCGGCTCGCCGATCCTGGTCAAGAGGTTGCCAATTGCTTTTGAAATTGTAGTTAGGAGAGTCGCACCTTTCACGGCTAATTTATGAGTCCTTTTTTAATTAGCGATGACACGGCTTCTACCGAATTCTGTATGCACTGGTGGATTACTTGTTTGAACATCGGTGTGGAGGCGCGCCACGGTGATTTGTCGCACTGTTTTTCCGGAAATATCTTGTGGAATACTCTTTGAAGACTTTGACAGCAGATGCTGAGGTATATTTCTCTTATGTATTCAGTGTCTTTTAGTGTTGCTCTCCTTAATCACCGCATCATTGATGCACATACTGATACGCAACCGGAATTGCCTCCGTTTAACATCCGCGCCCCACCGCGCCAATTTTATCTCACCATTCCGTGTGTGTACATTGTGCGTGCACACGCGCGCATACGCGCGCATGCATGCATGCTGGTGTGTGTCTGTGTACAACCATGTGAGTATGTGGGAGGACGGTTTCTTGTCGTCTCCTGTGCTGACCGAAAAAACACGTCAGGTACACGACAAAACATTTATAAGGTGAAATTTATACAGTTAATCAAATGCTGATATATTCGCTAATCATGGATCACTTCACAAACGCTACCTCGAAATAAACTAAATGTATTAATCCTGACTGCTTGACGTAATTTGTATGCGCTGTAGTGAGCTCATGTGCGCAGAATAAGTGAGGTTGAAACCAGATTTAACTAAGGGATTGGGACTCTTGAGTAATTCGTTTAAACGGGAAGCTCGTAAAATCTCGAAAGAAATTTTTCGTTTTTTTTAATTACTCAACTGCAATGTACCATCTTTGTCTCAATTTCCCTCCATCCTGTGTGTGTGCGTGTGCGTGTGTGCGTGTGCGTGTGCGTGTGCGTGTGCGTGTGCGTGTGCGTGTGCGTGTGCGTGTGCGTGTGCGCGCGCGCGTGTGCGTGTGCGTGTGCGCGCGCGCGCGTGTGTGTGTGTGTGTGTGTGTGTGTGTGTGTGTGTGTGTGTGTGTGTGTGTGTGTGTGTGTGTGTGTGTGTGTGTGTGTGTGTGTGTGTGTGTGTGTGTGTGTGTGTGTGTGTGTGTGTGTGTGTGTGTGTGTGTGTGTGTGTGTGTGTGTGTGTGTGTGTGTGTGTGTGTGTGTGTGTGTGTGTGTGTGTGTGTGTGTGTGCGCGCGCGCGCGCGCGCGCTTTACACATAGTATTCTGAGCACTGTGTAGTGAAGTGAGAAGTACTGTACGTGAACCCTTAAGAAGATATAAATAAGGAGATCTCACGAAGCACTCAAGAACCGTTCAATAATGTACATAATGCATTCAGGTGCACCATGTCGCGGAAAAAAACTAGTATTTTCTAATGAGTCCCAAGCTGCTTGCTCAACTGATTCGCGAACGTTTGTGCGATTACAACGACTAAACGTGGAGCCTTTTTCTTTCTCGTTCTACTGAGCTCAAAGCACACAGTGCAATATGCTCATCAGCTCTATCAGCCGTTCTCCTTATTTAGGGATCCCGATGTTCCCTTACAGTGTGCGTGCTTTCCAGCGATACCAGCTTAATCCTTCTTAATCCAGTGCCATTCGCAAAACCGAAGTTTCTTTATATACTTTTTTTCCTTTTGCTGCTGCAGCGCTAACGGGGGGCAGTTAGCTGGATTCAAATTTCAGAGAAGTAAAATGAGGTGGAAAACTTTTGTGCGTCGTCGGCTTTAACAAAGTGAAAGTTCAAGCGATAACAGCCTTTGTCTTTAACGACCCAGCCGATAACCTAAACGGAGAGGGAGCACATAGAAGACCTAACTAGAGGATCTTAAGTTGAAGCACAAGAGAAGTGATTCGAATGTGCCAAGATTTCAGAGACTACGTCTCGAAGTAAGCATGGGTTGAAAAATCGCATAAAATTTTGAGGATGCTAGAGAATCAGTGACAAAGGGGAAACAGCTCGACCGATAAAAACAAACTCTGTGCTTATTGTAACCAATAAACATCGCGAAGTAACCCCGAACTGTGAACCAGTATTCTCATGCAGCACGTTGCCACCAGTCATGGCAAGGTAGTGGGTATTGCATCACAGTTTAGCTGGTATAACACATTGATACCTGGCGATAATTGCGTGAATCTTTACTTATTGTAAACAATATACATAGAGAGGTAACCCGGAACTGTGAACCAGTATTCTCATTCAGCACGTTGCCACCAGTCATGGCAAAGTAATAAGTATTGCATCCCATTTTAGATGATATAACACCTTGATACCTGGCAGTAAATGCGTGAATCTGTGCTTATAGTGAACACTATACATAGCGAGGTAACCCATAACTGTGAACCAGTATTGTCATGCACCACGTTGCCACCAGTCATGGCAAAGTAGTGGGTATTGCATCACAGTTTAGCTGGTATAACACATTGATACCTGGCGATAATTGCGTGAATCTTTACTTATTGTAAACAATATACATAGAGAGGTAACCCGGAACTGTGAACCAGTATTCTCATACAGCACGTTGCCACCAGTCATGGCAAAGTAATAAGTATTGCATCCCATTTTAGATGATATAATACCTTGATACCTGGCAGTAAATGCGTGAATTTGCGCTTATTGTGAACAATATACATAGCGAGGTAACCCATAACTGTGAACCAGTATTCTCATGCAGCACGTTGCCACCAGTCATGGCAAAGTAGTGGGTATTGCATCACAGTTTAGCTGGTATAACACATTGATACCTGGCGATAATTGCGTGAATCTTTACTTATTGTAAACAATATACATAGAGAGGTAACCCGGAACTGTGAACCAGTATTCTCATACAGCACGTTGCCACCAGTCATGGCAAAGTAATAAGTATTGCATCCCATTTTAGATGATATAACACATTGATACCTGGCAGTAAATGCGTGAATCTGTGCTTATTGTGAACAATATACATAGCGAGGTAACCCACAACTGTGAACCAGTATTGTCATGCACCACGTTGCCACCAGTCATGGCAAAGTAGTGGGTATTGCATCACATTTTAGATGTTATGACACCTTGATACCTGGCGATAAGCGCATGAATCTGTACTTATTGAAAGCAATATACATAGCGAAGTAACCCAGAACTGTGAACCATTATTCTCATACAGCACGTTGCCACCAGTCATGGCAAAGTAGTGGGTATTGCATCACATTTTAGATGTTATAACACCTTGATACCTGGCGATAAGCGCATGAATCTGTACTTATTGAAAGCAATATACATAGCGAAGTAACCCAGAACTGTGAACCATTATTCTCATACAGCACGTTGCCACCAGTCATGGCAAAGTAATGGGTATTGCATCCAATTTTAGATTATATAACACGTTGATACCGGGCGATAAATGCATGAATCTGTACTTATTGAAAACAATATACATAGCGAGGAAATTCAGAACTGTGAACCAGTATTCTCATACAGCACGTTTCCACCAGTCATGGCAAAGTAATGGGCATTGCATTGCATTTTAGATGGCATAACACCTTAATACCTGGTGATAAATGCGTGAAAGCGCAGTGCTGCACGGACCATAGACATTAACGTGCTAGAAAACCGTGATATTTGTTTATAGGAGTGGTACAGAAACATCTGATCAGGCCGATAACACATATATAGTTATCGGCCCGACCATATGGATGGATGACCTTTATTAGGTCCTTCGGAACGCGCTTTAGCACGTTCCGGGCCGTTGCCACGTCGCAACTAAAAGATTGAGTACCTATCTCTGCGACGTCACGGTCTCGTTAGAATGCCCATAGGTGTTGTTAGAGTTCGGAGCTGTTAATAGCATTCTCCCATTCGGAAGGCGTGATGACTTCCCCACAAAGTAACACGGGGCATCGCCATAGCTTGTGTTCAAATTTAGCTATATCATTGCAGAAAGAACATGGGTGGCTTGCCAAATGTCTGTGGCACACACCCACCTGTGGTTTCCTGCTAACAGCAGTTTTTACGGCCAGTCTGAACATCTCTGCTGTTAAAAAATTCTACATATATGCAAATGTAAGACATGTTGCGATTTTTATGCAACTAGTGTTTAGTGATGAGGTTATGTCAATTAAATGCTAGAGAACTTAACACCCTTGCTATAATTGCGTTTACTGTCCCGCCTGTGGTTTCCTGCTAACAGCAGTTTTTACGGCCAGCCTGAACATATCTGCTGTTAAAGAATTCTACATATATGCAAATGTAAGACGTGTTGGAATTTTTATGCAACTAGTGTTTAGTGATGAGGTTATGTCAATTTAATGATAGACAACTTAACACCCCTGCTATAATTGCATTTACTGCCATCCGATGCAATCCGTGCTATTATAAAACATTATAGTACCACGCAGGACCTAACTTTATAGACACGGTTCTACGTGTGTTTGGGCTTTACAAAATCTGAAAAGGGAATAAAAGGGTTGAGGTCGTGAAGTCGATGGGAAGCGGGAACCTAGTTTAAACTTTACCACCCCAGAGAAGAAGGATGTACGATTCACTCCACAATTGTGCTATGGCCGATTGCTTTTGTAACAAAGATAACACTATGTCTTTGTCCTTATTTTGGTTTTAAGAGTGCAATAGCTAATTAAAGAGGAAGTGAGTTAAAGCATGGTCATTCATTGCACTTGCAGTATTTCGGCTTCAGTGGCGTCATTGTAAGCCCCGGCATAGTTTGCAACAACGCGTTTTCGTAACAATTGTACCCAAACCAATAGCACAAACACAAAATGATGCCAGCACTTGTAGACAGACAAAAACTCTATTGAAGCCCTGAGGGACTAGCCGGGGAAGACCCAATAGTTTCGTCGGCTCACCGCTGCTTTCTTCCATGTTGGAATCGGGAGGCCATACTTCTATGCTCTTTCACGGTCTCTCTGGAGTTTGGAGAATCGTTGAGTGAATCTTGAGTGCAGTACTTAAGGTGACCTCGTTCCAGTCATGCCCGCCTGGTAATGACGTATCCCGCTATGAACCAAGCATCTGTTTCATTCATTCCTTCATTCATTCATTCATTCATTCATTCATTCATTCATTCATTCATTCTTTATTGAATAAATGAAGGCCTCCAACATGGATATTGCTTAAGGGGCGGGATTACACAAAATAAAATGTTTTCATGTTGATAATCATGCAGACACTTCTTCCGTGAACTCAGATTAGCCGGTGATAGCAGCGATGTCTTAGGGAAGGCAGTTCCAATCAACACGGCACTATAGGGGAAAAAATAGGAATATGTGACAGTGCGCACTTTAAAGAATGACCATACGATGCGATACTCATGCAAGTGGGGAGATGTAGGGGACGAGGGAACTGTTTAAAAAATCCGTGAAATAATTATCTGTACTATATCTGTTCTATAATGTTAAACTCCCCTCCAAAAAATAGGCGTATTATGTCATTCGTTTATCCCGCTTACGAAACATCAAGAGTGATACGTAGATAAACTTCAACACAGTCACTGTCCGGTGATGAGCTAATGTTTCCTACCATCGTGGCCGTTCGTTCTCGTGTCATAACCAAAAGGCCATTTCGCAAAAAAAAAAAAAGAACAAGAGAGACCCGCAAACCGAATAAACGTTTTGCGTACTTGCTATATATAGCTGCCAACGGCGTTGTTAGGGATTCGTCACCACTGACTAAATTGAATACGTGCCCCCTGCAGCTAGGTGTAGAAAATTTATTCTACCTGAACATGCGGCTATACTACGTCTCCATAGTGGCAACGTGATGCGCTTGGTAAGAGGAACGCATCGATCGACACGTTGTTTTTCTCGACACATGCGTGCCAGACTATATGTTATGCTGCCGATGGATACCCAACCAAGGTCCGCGACCGAAGCGTTGATGTTCTGTGGAAGGCGCTAAAGTGCGCTTCGAAACGCACTATAACTCACTGAAATTAGTGGCAGCCCAGTATCGTTCCTTTTGTTTCTTCGTTTCTTTGTGCATACGCAGCCGCTGCATCCATTATAGTTTTCAAAAGCTTGCATTGAGCCTGCAGTGTTCGTCAGATGCTGTCATCACATATTTGCTGCTTCTGTAATGAAGTTTCCATACGAGGTACAACCTACTGTATGCTACTGGATAAACTAACTATACAAGCAACAAGAAAATAATGTATAACAGGACGCCACTTCTTCGGCTCGCCAAGTCAGTAACACTTTAGCAACTGTAAATAATGAAAACCTGCCTTCCTAGCAGGCTCTACGAGAAGTTTGATGAGTTTCTGAGTATCACTTCCTCTATTTCGTGGTCTATATTGCACTAAAAGGCCCACAACTCAATACCTTCTGGCACATCTATTCACTTCCGGACGTAATTCACTGTAGTTTTTGTACTCGAACGGGTTGCATTTCAGATGTCAATATTTATCCTAACTTTTTATAATTTTTAGATGGTCCTGTAGTCACCTAGATATCCGTGTTACAAGTCGGCCATTTTCTAGAATGCTTGCAGCGTATTTTATCAAAACATTTACATTTTAGGGTTTCAACAAAATTTTTGCGCCATTTGAGAATGAAAGAAAAGCAAATTATTTTCTTTTTGAAGCTTCAGCATAAAGTATTAAAAGATATTTGCTTATTCTTATTAACTTCAGCAATAAAGCATTAGCTATTTTTTTCTGTACAACGTTTTTATTCCTCCTACAGCCGGGTACAAGCTACCGCATATTCGAACAAGACTTTATAAAGGTACAATAGGCCCTAACAGCTATCTCTGATAGAGACAGCGTCTCAGTAGTTCGAGGAAAGAGTTTGATATTCTATTATTCATTTAACCATTTCTCACTAATATCCGATATTGAAAAGACAGAACAGCCCTATTTCATCTATACCTACAGCCCCGCCACGGTGGCCTAGTAGTTATGGCACTCAACTCTCAACTCGAAAGTCGCAGTATGAAATCTCAGATACTGCGACTGAATTTTCGGTGGAGGCGAAAATGTTTGAGGCCTGTGTGCTTACATGTAGGCACACGTTAAAGAAAGGTGGTCGAAATAGCCCTCCACAGCAGCGTCTCTCATATTGAACTCGTGTTTTAGGATGTTAAATCTCTGATATTATTATTATTATTATTATTATTATTATTATTATTATTATTATTATTATTATTATTATTATTATTATTATTATTATTATTATTATTATTATTAATTTTATTATTAATTTTATTATTATCATTATTATTATTATTATTATTATTATTATTATTATTATTATTATTATTATTATTATTATTATTATTATTATTATTATTATTATTATTATTATTATTATTATTATTATTATTATTATTATTATTATTATTATTTATACCTACAATGTAGTACATTGTTTCTTCGTCAGTTTGGCCAACCCATATTGCGGTGCACACCTAGAATGACAAAGGCTTAGAGGCTGAGGGATTGTTCTTATTACATTGATGCATCAAAGAATGCCCTCGTGTCATGCTATACCCATAAAATTTGATGTTAGCTTTCGCGGAACCTACAGTGATCTGCTCAGTGTTCTACCAAAGGAGTCTTAACGACTCTGCGAATTGTTACAGCACTTCGTGGAAAGGACCAGCACTTATGTCGAAATCGATCAGGGCCTGATTCCACCTGCGCTCTTTGTTAATGGTGTTTCACCACCTAAACTGAAAATCTATCTCATTGCGCCAGGAGTGTTAGGAGAAACCAGGTTTCGCAAGGTAGTTACGTGGTGGATGTTTAAGATTCCTTTCTTAATGTGGTACCTCGACTGGTGGCCCCCAGATACACGTTTCCATATATAGTAACCACGCCCGAGAAATCCTAGCAGTCACGGCCTCTGGAAAATTAGATGAATAAATCCCGGGCTTTTTTTGCAGTAAATTCCTTTCGCCAGACACCCTGTGTTTGCAGCGGGATGCGCAAAGGTTAAGAAATACGTCTTGAGTCTGTGTGCTGAGGATTCAAGTAGTAAGACATTCTGACTCTCACATAAAGACGGCATGCCGTTTCGTAGATTTCTCAACAAGACAGAGAAGTACGTGGATCAATTCAAAGGCATCATGATGTTTAAAGATATGATGATATGTGAGGTTTAACGTCCCGAAACCCCGATATAATTGTAAGAGACGTCATAGTAGAGCATGCCGGAAATATCGACCATGTGGTGTGGTTCAACGTGCACTGGCACCAAGCAGTATGCGGGCCTCTACCATTTCGCCTCTACCAAAATTCAACCACCGTGGCTGGAATCGAACCCACGACCTTCAGGTCAGAAGTCGAGAATCACTGATCTACCATGGCGGTCTGATGTTTACAGAAGTCACGTAAATAGACTTCACTCTGACGCGTGTCAGCAATACACGTTGCAAGTGGCTTGTAGCAGTTGATCAGTGACGCTCGCGCTGACATTCTCTGCCGAGCTCACCATATAGAGAACCGAAGCTCAAGTTTGTGGAGCGATAAGAACTCCGCGCCTAGCCCTGGCGGTGAGCTCCGGAACACTTGAGGGGAGACGCGGGAGAGGTCGCAGGCGAGTGGTGCGGCTTAAAGCGTGAGACAGACGTGCGATTTTCTGTGCGATGCAGGTGGTGGTGGTAAAAAACATTTATTTCAGAAAAAGTCTACTAGAGAGTGCCGACGTGGCCCATCGGCGTGCTAGAGTGGCAAGACCCTATTCCGGGACGCCAGTGGAGCTGGAAGCTGCCCGTGCGCGCTCCACCAAGGAGCGTTGTGCAGCCAAGGTAGAGCAGCCGAGCAGGTGCTCCTCCCAAGCCTCTCTAGTTGGGATAGGAAAAGGGGATGAGAAAGGGACGGGATTAACTGGGCACGATGCTACGACGTGATATGTGTCGGCGAGGACATGACAGGTCGAGCAGGTGCCATTGATTTCCGGCAAAAAGTGCCTGGCGACCGCCGGACTGATAAAGGTGATGCAGCGTCGCTTGGTGCGGCGTGCCGCATGCGACGATTTGAGACACACGGGGGAGAAGAATCTCTCAGTGGCTTCCCAAGCGGCGCCTCGGCATGTGCGGTCGGACGACTTTGTATCCTCCTAATGAAGCTCAAAACAAACAACATTGCACAGGAAAGCTTCGTTCCATAAAAAAATAATGAATAAAACGTCTTCGTGAATGACAAGCACGTCGCAACAGCGGTGACAGCTGATTATTCACGACTCCGACAAGTAATCCTAGCATGGCTGGTGCCGGCAGTCGCCTACGCCGTTCACACGCGAGCTCGTCATGGAGCGCTTGTTTTTGACAAGACTATCAGGCTTTGCACTCGTATGCAAGGCGTTTGCATACGCTATTACTTTGTCAATTGCATCGATGTGAAGGGCAAAGGTGGAAGCGAACCGAGCCAGCGCAGAGACACTGGTAGCCGTGTTTACCTGCAAAATGGTCTTGCATCGCTGCTCACAATCTCCGGTCTCGCTAACGGTTTCAAAACTGGCGTTGTCGTGAAGAACTGGCACACTTCAAACACCATTTTATTCAGTCCGGAATAATATCACGTCACCAGGGAAATGAACTCGATGTTTGTCACGCCGCCAATGTCGGCGATGTCAGCAAATCCCCGCTCGCACCGCTCCAACGACTCGCTTGAACTGGCATCGATCACGGGTGATGGGACCGGACGAATGGATGGATTGATATGTCTGTACCCTTTAGATTGGGCGGTGGCTAACGCCACCAAGCCGTAATACTTAGTGAACCAAGAACTGGATTTATTTTTTTTTCTTTAAATAGTGAGGTTGAGGACTCGTACTTTGCAGTGAAGGGTTTAATTTTCACTCGTGCCTTGACTTTCGCCACCAATCAGATAACCTCTTTCTAGTTCATTCTACACGCTTAAAGTCTATTTTGCCCTCCCTGTCTCTAAACCCCAGTGCTTTGAAAAACTCTGCGCCATCATCCTGAACTTAGGGTGAAGCCCTTTACAGAACATTATCAAGTGTTGGGCAGTTTCCTCCTCCGCTCCACACGCCATGCATACCGTGTCTACCTCTTCGTATTTGGCCTGATTTGTTTTGGTTCGCAGTACTCCCGTCCTTGCCTCAAACAGTACAGAACTACCCCGAGTATTAACATAGATCCTTTCCTTGGCAATTTCCTGCTTAAAAAATTTGATAGATCTCTATTGCGGCCTTCTTAATCATGCCAATTCTCCACATATCCGTCTCAGCTTCCTTCAGCTTCTTCTTAACCAAAAATTGTTTTTGGTTATGGCCCCCTGCTGTTTTCTAAGCATTAACCAGTCAATTTTCTGGTTTGCTTCCTCCATTTTGTATCGGCATTCTTCACGTACAAGTAGCTGAATACCTTCCTAGCCCAACGCTCCTCCCCCATTTCTCTCAATCACTTCTCCAATTTTATCTTGCTGCTAGCTTCTCTGCCCTCAAATGATGTCCATCCCGTATAACTTTTTACTCCCGGATTTGGTGTATTCCCGTGAGCTCCTAAGGCCAGCCTACCTATTCCACGTTGCTTAATTTCTAATTTTGCTTGAACTTCTGATCTCATGCACAATACTGCATTGCCGAACGTCAGACCAAGAACCTTAACCCTTATCCATATTCCTTTCCCTACATCATGCCTATTGTAATTCCACAGTGCCCTGTTTTTGATCATTGCTGCACTCCTTGCATCTTTAGTCGTCACGTATATTTCGTGTTCGCTTAGGTACTCGGTCCCATAGCTTATTCATACGCCCAGATATTTGTATTTATCTGTTATCTTTAGCGTGACCTCCTGTATTCTAAGCTCACTGCCTTCATTATCAGTAAAAATCATGACTGCTAATTTTTCCTTACTGAATGTGAAATCTAACCTATCTCCCTCATTACCGCAGATGTCTGTCAATCTCTACAAATCTTTCTTGTTGTCGGCCATTAGCACTATATCATCTGCATACATCAATGCTGGTGGTGCCTGTTCAATGAGTTTTCCTTGTTTGACGAAAGAGAGGTTGAAGCCCAGTCCACTTTTCTCTAATTTGGCTTCTATAGTCCTTGTAGGTACATCATGAATAACAATGGTGACAAAGGACCTCCTGCCTAAGCCCCCGTTTTATCTCTGCGGGCTTGCATACCTGTTTTTACCTCTTTATAACAACGTTGTTACCTTTATAGATATCCTTTAACAGGTTAGTGACTCAATCTTCCACACCTAGTGCGTCCAGTATTTCACACAAGTCCTCTTGAACCACGCTACCGCACGCTCCCTTGATATCCAAAAATGCTAACCACAGGGGCATTTGTTCCTTTTCTGCTATTTAAATGGACTGCGTCAGTGAGAACATATTGTCTTCCAGCATCCTGTGTTATCGAAACCCATTCTGCAGTTCCCCCAGCACCCCCTCATCCTCTATCCATGCCTACAGTCTTTCCTTTATAATCTGCATCACCAGCCTGTAGACCAATATGTCACTGTTATACGACGCGGTATAGTTGTTTATGTCAGCTTTGTCCCCCTATATTTTATAGATCATGCTCATCCTGCTAAGTTTCCATCCATAGGGGACTTCACCATCAATTAATATTTTGCTCACTGCCTCTCTCAAAGTCTGCTTAGACTTCAGACCCAATGTCTTTATCAGCATATTTGGAATGCCATCTGGACCTGTTAATGTACTACTAGGAACCCTTTTCTCAACCCTTTCCCACTCTCGTTGGGAAAATGAGCCATTGCGCCACTTGATTCATCCTTGTCTATTGTGGCGCCTAAGGCACTTCTTTGTTGAAATATATCTGTCACCGTTGTTCTTATTTATTCAATAACTTCGTCCCCTTCTGGCCTAGCCTTGAGCTGTAGTTATAAACCTCTGCTCTAGGCTCATCTCCTTTCTTAGGGAGCTTAGATGGTTCCAAAATTTCGCAGCTGCCTTTCTATCATTTTTATGTACTTTTGCGAGCCACTGAGCCCACTTTCTTCTAATCTTTTCATTGATGAGAAGGGATGCTTTTCTTCTACAGCTTAGAAAGATTTCTCATTTTCTTTCAACATCATCTGTCGGCTCACCCCACTGATTAGCATGTCTGTGTTCCCTAGAGGCTTCCTGTCGCTTCGCTATGGCTCCCTTAACTTCCTCATCCCATCAACTCTTGGTTTTGTGTCTTCTGTTCCGGGATGACTTGGCATGTCGCTTAGCAAGCTCTAGCTCAAACAGTCTAATTAGATTCATGTATGTCCACACTGCTTTATTATCCTCAGTGATTACTTTCTCAGTTTGTGTAGTAGATATTTTTATTTGCCTTTATGAATAAAAATTTTCCTGTAGTTGCTCATCTTGTCTCCTTCCCACTTTCACTGCTTTTCTAAAACTTAGCTTGATACGGTTGTGATCACTACCCAGACTTCTGGAGCCACATTCATCTATGTGCATTCTCCTGAGCCTATCATACATCCTATGTGACATTAGTGCGTAGTCTATCGTCGACTGCAGCCTTCCCACCTCCCATGTTATTTGCCCTTCACACTTCTCGGTACTGTTGCAAATGATCAAATCATGCCTTTCACACATATTTATGATCATTTTGCCTGTTGGGTCGGTATAACCATCTATGTCTTCTATGTACGCATTCATATCTCCTAGTGTAATTATCTCGCACTCTCCTCCTAATACCTCAATGACCTTTGATATACACTCTACCATTGCCTGGTTTTCCTCTCTGGCCTTTGCTACCGTCCACAAGTACAACAAACCAAGGAGTGTCATTTGCCCTGCCACTTTCCTTTGCCACTTGACCCTTTACCAATCTACTTTTATGAATGAATGCCCCAATACCACCCCCCTTTTTGCTGCCTTCTGTTCTATTACAATATTCCCACACGTAGTCTAGATTGTTATGAGGTTGTTCCATGTCCCTAAGATGGGTTTCTACAAAACCGTGTACCATCGGCCTCTTCTCCCTTAGCTGTTCTATTTCTTTCCAGTTTAGCCTGTTTCTGCCACCATGCAAGTTAATACACCCTATGTCTGAATTGGGCCGGCCCTCGTGTCCTAAGTCTATTTCTGCCCCGGACTCTACCTATCTTAGATATTGGTGCCACTTTGGAATCGTATGTGTCCATACCACCTGTCAAAAAGTCTCCCTGGTTGTTTTCGTCGTTAATAGCTATCCTGCACACCGAAGGGCCCGCGTGCCCCCCCCCCCCCAAAAAAAAAGCTACTGCGTGTCCTGCAAGTCGTCAACCCACCTCATGACCTAGCCGCCCATCGAAGTGAATTCTATCTCGCTGAAAACACCCCACCTATGCACCTCTTTGTTTATTTCCACCACCTCAAAGCCTTTCTCTCGACTCATCCGTCATATCTCTTGGTTTGCGTTGACAACCGCTCTTTGCAGGTTGCCGTCACGCACCGGTACCTCCGGCATCGTGCTGCACCTGAGTAGAAGTGGCGCGCATGTCATCGACCCCTTTCGCCAGCGTGGTCACTAGTCCTGCCGTATCTTCATTTAGAACATCGTTTAAACCCCCTGAAATTATCACGAGGTTTCATCTATCAGCTGTAGTTTTGAGTTTTGCGCTCGCTTGCCTTATGACTGCTTCCAGCTCGCGTCCAGGGAACGTCCCTACTGCAACCCCATTGTCACCTCTTACCCTCTCTTTGCTTCTACGCATTGATTTAAATTCGAGTCCCCGACGATTATCACATGCTGTGACTTTTCAGCTGGAGCGTCCTGCTCGGGGTTACTTGCACTTGTGACGCCTGCTGCTTTGTCCCCTCGCAGCCCCACCACTACTTCGCTGAAGCTGGGTCTTGCGACAATTGAACCGGCTGAACCTGGTTTTTTTTTTTTCAAACTTGCTTGCTCTTCCTTCTCCGCCGTTCTGGTTGCCGGTGCCCTACTGTTCTCTCCGTCGGCCACTCCTTTGTCCACCCTTCGCTAGTGCTTCCTCGGCAGTCTTCAGCCTTTCTCCTATAGCCCTCATTTTTTCTTGCTCTGTCGCCAGCGCAGTCTCTAGCTCGGTGATTCTCATCAGCAGTTCACTCTTGGCAACCATCATTTTCTCCATTTTTTTCCTCGACCTCACATTGCCTACACTTGGCGTCAGACTCCTCTCCATTCGCTTCAGCACTTGGGCCCATTTTCAAACCCACCCCGCATGCTGAACATTTTACCGTCTTTTTAGCCATGTCTTTCGGACATCAATTGTCCTTATGACTTGTCTCGCTCGATAATTACAAAACACAATCCCTCCCCTACGAAAAAGAGAAAGTCTAAGCTCTACTACAAAATTTTGCCTGTTCAATGTACTTGCATTTCCCCCACGGAGTGGCAAGAGAAAAAACACAAAGAAACAAACACACACGCACAAACTAGTAAATACCTGGTGACCGACCCCCGAAAAGCCGTACAATGTAGTAAGTGCTTCAGAGACTCTAACTGCTGTCTTATTAATTATAAAGGCAAGTTCAAAACATGCAAAACCTGCGCAGTCGATCAGGAGCGCTAAAGAACACTTTTTCAAGTAACCATGGAATGAATTCAATAGAAGACCTTACTGCCTCACGAATTCAACGCTGCAAAAATTTTAAGAATCCGTACAGTGCGAGTAGAGTTACAAAGATTTGTCGCACTCTGCAATCGCATTCTCCCTTCTTTTGTCCAGATGAAAGAGCTGGAAGCTAGACTTGGACGAATGGCAGGGGCAAAGAAAACACGTCACGCACGTCTCGTGACATTGAGCACTCTTGTTTGTTCTGTTTTTTTTTCAAATACGCAGTTTTTTCAGGGTAATATCGCACACACGCGAGGACAAGTCGTGGCCTCTCACGCCGATTCCTGTAACTACCAAGCGTGCAAAGCTCTAATCAGCCAGTGGCTGATGGGAGGCCTTCTACGAGTGATTTTCGAGCATCTTTATTTATTTATTTATTTATTTATTTATTTATTTATTTATTTATTTATTTATTTATTTATTTTATTTATTTATTTATTTATTTTTATTTATTTATTTATTTATTTTTACATACTGCAACCCGTAAGGGCTATAGCAGGAGTGGGTAACAGGCCGGTACAAAACATGGTGTAATACTTTGCGAAGGAAAGCAAAATACTAAGTGGCAATACATGGCATCACATGGTGGCATAATGAAGACATGGTGGCAAGGAAGAGAACACAGTAAACAGTGAAACGGAAAAAGACAAACTGTCAAAGAGTATTTATGGATAACAAGAATTCATTTAAGGGCAAACAACGTATGTCACCGGATAAGTTATTCCAAAGTTCAACAGTTCGTGGAAAGAAGCTAAATTTAAACGTGTTAGTACGGGCGTAGAACGTTGTCATATTCGAAGGATGGAATTGGCGTGTTGAAGAAGGCCTGGAACATGTTAAATAGAGATCTTTTGAAAGTTTGCACGTCGAATAAATTATAGAATGTAATAACTTCAGGGACTCAATGTTCCTTCGCGATGAAAGTAGAGATAAGTTCAAAGATGGTAATGCTGACGTAGGTGAAAAAGCAGAGTCGTAACGCCTGAAGATGAATCTAATGGCCTTTTTCTGTACCGATTCTATTTGTTTTATTTCGCACTGGTTGTAGGGGTTCCATACAGGTGAAGCGTATTCGAGCACGGGGCGTCATCTTCCGTCATTTGTAGAAAGCAGAGAAAGCAGTTTTTTGCTGAATTTACAATTTTTTGCTAATTCCAGGCCGCATGCTTCGCTATAATATTTCGCTTACGTGTTTTCGGGAGCCTTCAGTATCGATCGGCAGCGTCTTCTGACCATGCTCAGAAAGTGTAGCAAGGTCCCTTTAACGACCTTTTGCATAAATTTATTTATTATTATTTATTTAAGACATACTGCAGTCCAAAGACCAAGCAGGTGGGCAGAGATTAATTACATAGAAAGCATCAATCCGCATGGTAAATTGGTACGCAATTCTTAAAACAGTCCAACAAGTGTGAAAAAAAATAGCAGTACACAAAGAAACATAGCGGCACAGTGAATGTTTAAAATATTGCAGAAAGTACACGCTTTTCAAAATCCGACACATCACGCGCCGAAAACACATCAACAGGCAATCTATTCCACTGCTCGATTGTGCGGGGAAAGAAGGAGTGCTTATAAAGATTAGTGTGTGCGAAAATTGGAGTTAGATTGTGCTCATGGGTGCTTCGAGTTGAACGAGATAAGCGGGGCTGAATATAAAGTCCTGGATTAATATTGAATTGTTGGGAATTAAGCAAAAACAGAAATCTTAGACGCGCAACCTGCCTCCTGTGTTCCAGGGTCATTATATTGTTGTTTTCCATGAGAAGCGATGGAGAAGCTCGGCTATGATAGCTGTTAAAGATGAACCGGACTGCCTTCCTTTGCACCATTTCTAATTTGTGAATGTCTTTTTTAAGGAATGGGTCCCATGCTGCGCTTGCATACTCGAGTTGCGGCCTGACAACGGAATTATAAGCTAGTAATTTAACACGTGGAGGAGCGGCTTTTAGTTTGTGCCTGAGGAACCCGAGTTTTCTGGAGGCCGATGCGCAAATTTTGTTAATGTGACTGGACCAAGTTATTATTTGTTTTAAAATATATATTATATTTGTTTTCATAGACTTGAATCACGCTTACCTCGTTTCTTGTGCAGACGTAGGATACCTGACGAGGGGGAAGATAACATCGGAGCGCTGGATAGATACCATAAACCGCTACCTGCCAGAAGGGGTAAAAGTCGACCAAGACAGTGAGATGCATTTACTCGACGAATCACTTGTAAGGCAAGTGAACGTGAAATGAATATTTTCGTCTTAATCTTTCAATAAAGCACGTCAACTCAAATGAGTTGACTGGAAGGCTTTTACTAAAGAGCTTACGAAGAAGACCGGCTTTCATAAAATGAATAACTAGTCCTCGCGGTGGATTTTGTTTTGTAGCATTAAAAGTGTGACGAGAAAGCTTGTGCTTAAAACCTTGGCTTTATCAACGAAGCGTCAGAGCGCACTTGTTCGAGCTTCAATGAACCTCCCAACTAATTATATGTGGGACAACGCAACCAGAATGAAGGCAATAAGAAGAGAAATTTCTCGGATTTCGTCACAAAATGAATTGATGAGCCTCCGTAACAAGTCCAACACTTTTTTTACAAATGTTTTTTCCAATGCGCATTCGATGTTCCTGTTGGTGGCAGGCTTTATAGAGCTAATAAATAATAATAATAATAATAATAATAATAATTAAAATAATATTAACATTATTAATGACATGAAGTTTCAGTGCCAAATACTTGATAAGTTTACAATGCCCGCCACAGAGAAGGGTTCCTGAAATTTTGACAATCTGGTGTTTTTCTAACATGCCCTGATATCATAAATGCACGGGCCTCTAGCAATGCGCTTCTAACAAAATGTGCTAACACGGCTGAGATTGATCTTGCGACTGTTTTATATAATTGTTTTTAAAAGCTGAGCCTCTCAGCTATCCTAGTTATTTTTTGCTCAACTCGAATGAAATATTGTTTCGACTCTAGCAGCGTCGAAGTTTCGAGGATTTATCAATGTGCTGAGTGGCCTGCAGGCTAATGTGTCACGTGGCCATTATGGGACACACAAATACAATGATTTTTTTATCGCCTTCATTTCATACATCCAGTTCGTTTATCATATAAACACTCAAATAACAAAATTACTTCAAGCTGGTTCCACCTTTCAGCTTGATTTGCGTTATTGCAAGTAATGCGAATTGTGATCCTCGGCTTCTACTCTCATATATCTGAAACAGACCTGCGGTTAGACTGCGTATCGTGCCACTCGCACGGATTTATTGACCTGAGAAGCGTTCGCTTATTTTGCAGGAACGTCGGCGAGTTCGTCAGCTTTTTCGAATCCAGCAACAAGGAGGATGGTGTCGCCATAATGGTGGGCTGGGTGCTGGCTTATCATATGGCGCCGGCTCTCAGCTACAAGGTTTTCAAGGGCTACAAGGACTCTGTATCCATGGTACGGAATTATTGTTGCTTCCTTTCTCTGACTATGCCGTTTAGTCTGATTAGTCATATATATATATATATATATATATATATATATATATATATATATATTAGGCCTGTTTTACGGTTTAAGAAACGTCACCTTTGGAAAGAACTATAAAACCACCGTTGAGATGACTTTTGTGTTCAGAGGTACAATAATTATCGCTGGCAGCTGTCCAATTAACTGCGATTCATTAATAAATTCTTTAGTCACTACCAGAAGCGGTGGGCATTTTTCTATTGAAAACTTGGTTACCATCGCGTTTATGCCTGTGTTCCGAGATATTCTGCTGCAAACTTTAATCATGGTATTAATAAGTAAAGCTAATGCAGTGCTGATCCCAACTGATGAACAAAGCTACAGTTTAATTACTGTTGCTCAGATATTACCATTTCACATATATTGCCTGCTGGCATCACGAATACCGCGGTCTTTTTTATACCATTTTAACGCATTCACTCTGCCAAAACGAGACTTCGCTATATATGAACAAAGGAATTATTACGGTTTGTTTTTCTATGCTCAGCAATACATTAACCAAAAATAACAAATCAGAAAGTCAAGAAATGTACTTCCTTTACATTTATATCATAATCGCAAGTAACATTCGCTATACTTTCTTTGGCATTTTGGGCGTCATTTCTAATAACCACCGTGATTAACAAAAAAAACGAACCCTGATAATCCTATTTTTCTGTTCGTGTTGATCAACTGAGCAAGAACAGCAAGTCTGTTCTTGCTATCGATGCCAAAAGAGCCTTCGACAATGTTAATCCGAAAGCCAAACTTCAAAATGTCTAAGACATCAGCGGCGGTTTTAAAATTCATGGTTATTGATCGGAACTTTCTAACCGATCACACGGCTAGGGTGGGGCTCAGAATTTACGGAGCGCAAAATTTGAGCTGCCGAACAGGCACCCACCTCAAAGCTCTATCATGTCACCACTTTCAGTCAGCGTGGCGCTCCTCCAGCATCCCCGGCTTCTTCTAGCCATACAGGACCTCCGTGACACCATCTACGCGGATGATATTACGCTGTGAATGAGACGCAAGAACACTGGACAGCGAAGCGGCCGACGTCATCGACAACACCTCGATAGCTGCCGCTTCCATTGCCTGCTGAAATATTGGAAATACTTGCACTAATAGCCCGTTGAACGGAATACCTTCAATATATGAAGCACCAGATCCGTTTGTCACCCTCCACGGGGTCTAAATACTCGAGGTTACCTCAATTCAAGTACGGGGCTTGCACCTGCACATCGACATACCAGGGCCCGCCACGCTTCCCAGACTGCAACTCACGATTTTCTAACTTGCGCACTTCGTAAGCAGAATCACCAACCAACGCAGCGACCTGAGGAACAAAATACCTGGTGAGTCGTGCCGGCTCTTCTCGCCAGCCGAGTCCTTAACGGAACCCTTTACCTCACTTTCAAGATATCTGAAGTCGATAAGTTGAGTGTGTTCATCTACAAAGCTAGCAACCTCACCATAAGGTTGCTAGCTCGTCCACCAGAATCATAAGAATGGGAATGCACAACACATGGCAAAAGCTGGTAGAAACACAACGGACCTGCCAACTGGAAACATTGAAGCTTACGTCAACGAGCAGATCGGTCCCTGAGCTATGGTGAGCACCAGATCTGCGAGGCAGCCCGAAAAGTGAAGATACCACCATACCCCCGAGAATCGTTCAGCGTTGTTCAAGTGCCGCTTAATATGCATCCCGAGCATAGGTCGGCAAACTGACTCATGAGTCGATTCACTCCGACTCGCATCGAGCTGTGAGTCGCATCGAGTTGTGAGTGTGAGTGAGTCCACGTGAGTAATATTTTGGTGCGTCTCATGTCGAAGAAAAATTTTGTAAGCGTGAGTCCGAGTGAGTCTGGCTCAGAAAAATCGTGGTGAGTCTTTGTCCCAGTGAGTACAAAGCGCTATATCTATTTCTTGGAATAGTCTGAGCAAGTTCAACTCTTCAGCCGACCTGAGGTTTTATCCACTAATCTTCGGCCTTCATATCAGCCTTACCTGGATTCCCGTTTCTACTCTCATCTACTCACACGTATTGAAAAACAGTATCATCTATGCGTCATTTTAATATTTATTGAGCAGAAGCGCGACTTACGTAGTGGGCTTTAACCCCCCCCCCCCCCTCCGCCACCAACACTTTCAGGGATAATATTGATAAATATATCATAAGTTGTCATCTCTTTCAATAAAACGGTATTATGTTTAAACACTCATAAATCGTATTCTATAATGTACTATATCAAAAGGCGCCATGAGGAGCACAGTTTACCCGAGATGTCTAGACTAATTATAAGCTAATTCTAAGCTAATGGACTCGTGAGTCGACACACTCGGAATCATTCATACTCACATCGAACCACGAGTCTGAGTCTGAGTCCGGTTGAAGAGTCTTGAGTCTGTGCGAGTCCAACGCGCAAGATCTATTTCTCGGGTGAGTGAGTAAGTTCAACTTTTTTGCCTACCCATAATTTCAAGTATCGTCGAAAACGACGTATCACTCGAATCTAAACCATTGTATGACCGCGCTAAGGTTGCGTGACTGCGTAGGTTGCGAAGCACTTTTCGTTTGCTTCTATTTACTGTGTATCGTAAGCTTGGGGATGCACGTCAGCCGATGGCAGGCAGCGGTGTTTTAGTTGTACTCAGTCAAAGCGTGTCCAACCGGATTTGCCATGAACGCAGACAGTACGGCGCCAGCATGGTACCCCGCGTAGTTCTGCAGCGCCAGAGACAGCCGAGCGAGTTTCTGTTAAATCGGGAAAAGGAAACCAACCGCCGCGTAGGCAACAAAAAGGGTGGGATTATAAATGGCATTGCGACGGCCCCCTAATTAGCTCACGGCACTGGCAGCCGTCGCGTCAAGGGGCCTTTTCCGAGACCCAGTGCACCGCGGCGACTCCTCACATCGGTTCGGCTTATGACACGGCCGTGTATGTTTGCGCGCCTGCAAAATCGGTGGCGCGCATTGCGAAACCGCAGTGATTGCCGTGAACCTTTCGTTTTGGTCCGGTGAGGTAGCTCTCGGAAGCGGGCGGGCTTGCGACAGGTCGACACCTGGGGTGCTTATTGTTGAATTGGCATGCCTTCGACTGCTGCCGGGTTTATCCTTACAAATGAGCTCGTAAGTAGAACCGCGTGCGGTCAGCTAGCGGCTCCTCTTACATCCCACAGGGGACAAGCGGATTGTTGCCCCGTCGTCAAGAAGTTGACGTGTCATGGAAAAGCCGTTCTATGGCCGCCAAAGCCCACTACGTGAAGCTCTATGCCTAGATAATTGTGTGCCGCGGAGCTTGTCCAAGCCTCTATGACTTTTTCTAGTTCTGTTTTATTTAAATTTTTGTTGTTGTGTTCTTTGGGGTGAGGGTAGGATCCCTCGCACATGCACGAAGGTTGCGTCATCGTGGCGGGTTTTTTATCGACCAAGTGTACTGTCCTATCAGTGGACAAGCAGGTGACGATTCGCCGAGAGCTGTGTAAGGGCGGAACACCGAGGGGATAAGAAAAGGCCCTGATGTTCCGCCAAGAGTTCTGAACTGGGCTAGCGGTGTTAGGCACCATCTGCTCTGCCGAATCCCGTGGAGTCACCCTACAGAAATCTGTACATTTCCAAAGTGTTTTTCTTGTTTTTGTGTGTGTAACGGTGATGTCCGTACTTATGCAACTTTTGTACAGTCTGTATAAATACAAGTTTTTCTCAGCCTACTAGAACTTATCCAGGTTTCTGCTTCGTCTTCAAGCGACCAGCAAGTCAATCGCCGCTGTTGGAATAGCGGCAGCTTGTTTTCTTCTTCCACTTTTCTATACCATCTCGGGTGGTGCTTCTCGGGTGCTGAGTGGTGAGAGTTAGCTTTTCAAGAAAGGAAAGAACCTGGATTTTACTATTATCCTCAGAAGACACCAGCGTGATCCAGAAGCTGACTACGTCGATGAAACCCGGACAAAAACGCCTACGCCATGAGCGCTTTAAACATGGGAGGAAAAGAAGTGGCATGCGCCGCCTTCCGAGTGAGGAGCTCCGAGGTGGCGGAGCAAGCACCGATCACCCTTGCCACTGCGACTGTTAAGGGCGCGATCCTAGTCTTCACAGACTCCCGATCAACTGTCCTCAATCACACGCAAGGCCCAATCTTTATCTAAGAATTCGAAATTCTAAAAGCAGCTACCTTACACCGGTGTAGTGTGGGTGCCAGGGCACGATGGGCTCGAGGGAAATGACGTGGCTCACGCCGCGGCCCGGAGTCTCGTCAACCAGCCCTCCCTTACCGCCTCACTCGAGCAGTGGTTAGCCAGTGGAGAACGAACCACGGAGGTATAACGCCACAACGCAAACACCATCGCCTAGCTTGCAGGGTGCACCCTCCTACTCACTCCAAGATGATTAAAGGAAAAAGCCACAGCATTCTGATGACAGCAAACTAAAACGTATACGCATGGTATCTTGCTACATCGCATACACCCGGTGCGTCACGTATACAACTGCCCGATATGCGGCGCGTTATAGACAGTGGCGAACCTAATGCTCAAGCGCTCGTGGCACCGCGAAGATGACAATAGCAAGCCCACAACGATCGCACGTATCAATCTCTTCACCGAGACGGCATCGGTCAAGATCGCCGTATATGCATGCAAACCATAATAAAAAACACAGAAAGAAAAGCTATACACTGACGCTATTTATGTGCTTTAGCAAGAGATTGAATGATTGGTTTAGTGATTGATTGATTGATTGATTGATTGATTGATTGATTGATTGATTGATTGATTGATTGATTGATTGATTGATTGATTGATTGATTGATTGATTGATTGATTTGTGAGGTTTAACGCCCCCAAACCGCTATATGATTATGAGAGGCGCCGTTCTGAAAGGCTCCAGAAATTTCAACCACCTGGTGTTCTTTAACGTGCACCCAAATCTGAGCACACGGGCCTACAGCATTTTTGCCTCCATCGAAAATGCAGCCGCCGCAGCGGGCATTAGATCCCGCAACCTGCGGGTAAGCAGCCGAGTACCTTAGCCACCAGACCACCACGGCAGGGCAGTAAGGTATTCAACTGTCTAGGCCAAAATATTTCACTAAACAAACTAGACTGTTACTAAGTACGTGGTGGTTCTTTATATATATATGTCCAAAACTTACTTGAGTAACAAATACCAAGATGTCTACGCAAGTGGTCACATACCATTTTTACTAAACAGATTCGGCGTACCACAAATAAATGTTCTCAGGCCACTTTTGTTTAACATATACATAATCGACATTGTGAAATTTCAAACTAACGCTGAAATAATACTGATTAAAGCACAGTCATAATAACAGCAAACGAGGTTCTCAACTTGCCCGTGCAATGCAACGAACTACGGAAAAAGTTATCTTGCACATCCCAGCTAAATCAGCTAATTATCAATGCGAAGAAAACTTAGATAATTTTTCGCTCCAAAAACAAACTACTGCAGTGAATTATGAATGATTCTATCGGCTTTGAAGGCCGGAAAATTGAAATAGTTGAGAGTTCCCAAAATTCTTGGCGTGTACTTTATCTGACAGTTTACGTAGGACATGCATTGATTGATTGATATGTGGGGTTTGACGTGCCAAACCCATAATGTGATTATGAGAGACGCCCGAGTAGAGGGCTCAGGGAATTTTGACCACCTGGGGTCCTTTAACATGCACCCAAGCACACGAGCCTACAACGTTTCCGCCTCCATTGGAAATGCAGCCGCCGCAGCTGGGATACGTAGAACATGCATGCAAATTACATTTGTAAAACAGTCTCTTCCGTGACTAGTGTTTTATCGTGTTGTCATATAGTCTACTCCCTACGAAGGCGAAAGTGCAGATATACAATGCGTTATTTATTGCACATTTATATCATTGCTCTTTAGGATGGTGCACAGCCACTAAAACGAACATGCATAGATTTCTAGGGCTACGGAAGATGATTATTTGCTACAATGGATCTCGACCGTTATTGAAGCACCAGGAAAATGTTTCCGAAGTACAACGTTCTTCTAACTAACAATTGTATACTTTTGGTTTGTTACATACAACATGATATGCTTCGAAATTCCACAGGAATCGCATAGCGCGACTGACATCATTGGAGCATCGTCGACAAACACGTGAACACAAGAAGCCCCGAGACATGGTCAGATCCACATTTCAGGACACACTACAAACGTCGATCATTTGTACATAGTGTACCACCGGCTTTCAATACATATAAAATTAACATCTTCAGTAAAAAAAAAAACGCGCTCATATTTCATTCAGTTGCAATGTGATGTTTTGTTGTATGTACATACTCTGTAGCATATTTTGTTTTGTTGTTTTTATTCTAGTAACATGACTTTTGTGCTGTGTTTCATAACTGATGGCATTCTAATTTCTTTTTTATATAGCTAGCATTGCTATGCGAGTAATGTAAGCTTTTATTTGCTGTACCGGTATTCTAAAGATTTATATTTCCTGCAGTTGTATTTCTGTTCTTGGGCGGTTCCCGTTATTGCTGAAATTTCTTGTTAACCACGGTAGCTGCACGTGTTTTTTTTTTTCATGCTGATCATTGCACCAGACTACACTTTGTTACCGTCTTGTACATCCTGTTCATTAGGTCCCGTCAAGCTACTTACGTAGCTTTTAACCCAACGCAATCACCATCAATATTCCTGGCCTGGTTGCGTCATCGGTTGCGTCATCATGCTGCTCACGCAGGTGTGCCCTTTAACAGCGAACCCGTCTGTACAGTCTGTTTCACACTTAGGGAAAATATCGGAACGCATGAATTGAGCTGCTGCCAACGCTGCTTTCAAGCAGCTCGCGCATGCGAAGACACTTTAAGAGCTGTAGTGTTCAATCATGTCCTCTGCTATAGCGGCACGTGAGTACAGCGCTGGCCGCACCACGTATAATGCGATCCGAGATTTCCCCTAGGTGTGAAACAGACTATGCATGCTGGGAAAAAAATAAAATTGAATTGAAAGTGATATTCGAAATTTTATGCGAATACAAGACAACGACTTTACAAACAACGCAGACAGATTACAAACACCACGAAGTAGCTAGGCATAAGAATAAGTAACAGTAGGAGTTCTTATAAAAATCCTACTGTTGCTCGCAAGTAAAGCAGTCTCTTAACGCAGCTTTGGTTGTGGCAGCAGTTCTTATAAGAACTGATTGCTCAACAGATGCCTCTGAAAGGGACTGTTTTACCAGATTTTTCCTCTTCTCGTGTATCCTGGTTCCACTTACGAAATTATTTTTTTAGTTAACTGGCGGTTCACACGTCAGATACATTGGGAATTCGTCTAGTTGCTTTTCTGAACCATCCGCAAGATTAGCGCCGCTTCTCTTGGTCAGTGTCTTCGAGCCTGCACGTTCTTATAATGAACACAATCAGTTTCGCAATAATGGTTTTTCTTTCGTCCTCACTAATTGCAACTCAGTCCAAGACACGCGCCATCTTATTTGCGCAATGGCTTCTTTCTTAGACAATCTGTCTTTGTCGGCCACATATAGTAATTACTTTTTGGGATGTGGAGCGCCTCGAAATTGGCGCAACTTGTTTTGTATTTTTCATTATATCCAGCCGTGTTGTGTACAGTTCAAATAGAAAAAAACAGCAATTAATTCAGGCAGTACTAATGAATTACTAACGTTGCTCAGCTCCTCTCATGGCTGCTAATTGCATCGCATATGAAAGCGTTTCTAATGACGGACAGACTAAAAGACTTCTTTTGTTCATTGTAGGCGTCGTCACAAAATTACAGCTTTATTTCATTATTGATGGAATAAATCAAGAAAAATATAAAGCTATCCTGTGCTCATTAGAAATGCTGATGATCAAATATTCCTAAAACAGACACTCCCAAACTTTTGCGAAACATCAGCCCACGGGAGTTCTCGGGTCCCTGTCTTATGGATTCGGCATCTGCACTCAACGGCTACAACAGTGCATTGAAACGCTCGGTGCAATCGTTAGAATGCAACGCTCGGGTTAGCACGTACAACGAAGCAAGTAAAAAACAAGGATCACTCCGGATTCCCTTATACACGCACGCTATTCCCCATTAATCCTCGGTTTTTCAGCAAGAATAAAAGGACCCACTGACTCAGTGTCCCATGCTACAAGGTGTTGCGAACAGCTCGAAGTCTGTCAAATCGCGAAGTCTATACGGCGAGAACAGAGAACAACAAAGAGACTTCATCAAGAACACCGAGTGTAAGCTCATTGTTATCGGCGAGTCAGTGGTGTCGTCTTTATTCCGGTATCCTTGTCAGAGTCTTTCTGCTTTCTGGGTCTTTGTCAGGGTGTATGGCCGGTGACCCTCTTCAAGATAACAACGAGCAACCAGCGTCACTCACTGATTATGCTGTTTATTAAGCGTTCCCCTACCACCAAGACAAAGGAAAGCGCCATCGTCTTTACCTAGTGAACAGAAATGCACTGATTGAACTTTCGTGAATATAATGGACAGGTGAAACTGTAGCCCCGATTTCCGTGAACATAGGAAGAATGGGAGACCAGTCGCAACGTGGCGATAGACATGCCATGTTTTTTTTTTTTTTTCAAAGAAATTATATGCTGTTGTACGAAACCGGAACAGCAATCAGACTTCTAAACGAGCTATTAAGACTTTTCTTGTGTGAGTTTTTATTATCTATATGATCGCAACATATGCATCCGGAAGATGAAAGGAAACCAATTTTCTCCAATATTTGTTAAACTCGACGTCCTTGCTTTGTTTTTGTTTTTTTTTGTTTTTAATGAGCGTGTAATTTTAATGGCAACGTTTACGAAAGTCAGACACAGTCGCATTTAACACTGTTTATTCTCATTTGAAAACTATTTTTGTTCACGCCTATTCTGCACTGGTTTCCACGAAGAGAAGCTGAACAAGTTCACACAATTCATCGCTTATCCTGACTAATTAAGACAAGTTCGCTGGAGTTTCAAACCTCCCATTACGCAATCACGCGGGATCACAGTGCCGTTCTCATTAGCTATGCTAATGGACTGCACAATGAAATATCACCATACTTTTCTGCCTTTTTCCGCGATGAAAGAAAGGCGAAGACGGCCACAGAAGCTACTGTTGGAGCAAAAGCTCTTTGTAGGAAAATAAAAGGATCGGTCTGTTTTATGTTTGTTTAATTTGTCACAATGAAGCAAAGTGTACAAGGCAGTGTATTACGCATCAGCAATTTCTCGGTTTTACACGTTGCGTGCAACCTTATTTGTGAAGAAGTCTTTACTTAAATAGGACTACAGCCACAGTCACATTTCTTCCTCTGGCTTGAGCCAGCAGAGAAAGATGCGGGAAGTTGGCACTTTTAATTTGTAACTGCCACAAGCTTTGCTGTATGCTTGACCCACCACACAGTTAAAAAAGCATTACTGGTTGAGTTGACTACTGACGGGCTAATTAGTGTGACAAGACAACAAAGATTCATTAGGTATAAAGTAGAAAGCAAAACACGGGACTCAAATTTAAAAAAAATAATTGCCAGGTATTTCAGTTCCTGCTATATTGTTTTTTCTACAATTGTGTTGATGAATATGTTGTTCTGTTGGAAAGTTGTTAGTCAGTGGGGCGGGGGGTGGAGTGGGGGTCAGACTGCGTACACTCAAGCGATAGCATCAGTATCCTTTGCCGCAAAGCAACTCGTTACCACTAATTCAGTACAATTCATTGTGTTTACAATGAATGAGACGAAGCGAACTAAAATGTTGTCGTGGCATGATTCCGTCAATAAGGGGCACGTCAGCTGTTTCCCGCACCGGCGATTCGAAGTTAAAGGGCGATTCTTCCATGATCAGATAGCTGCACTCATCGCTGAATTCGCCCCTTGCAAATTCAGACTAGCCGGCGCTGCTTGATTCCGCATGGTAAAACATCTCCAGCTTGGTTTTTGCGTGATAGAAGAATCGCTTGTGTTATGGCACAGTGTAGTGTATTTTGTGACGTCATAGTCTATACCCAGCATGAAGCAGCTCCCTACTTCGGTTTCAGTTTTGACACATTGTTCACTGCTTATTTTAAATTATTGATGAGTCCCTTCTCAAAATGAACCACCCTAGATGTTACAGAACATTTAATAGTATTATAAAACTGCATAATTTCAGTATGGTCGACAATGCAGCGGAGTTTCCTTTCAACTGCACTGACATCGAACAGTACACAGGCCTCAAGAATTTCGCCGCTGACGCAATGTAACCGCTGTGACCGGGATCGAACTCGCGACCTTCTGATCAATAGTAGAGCATCATAACCACTGCTCCACTGCGGCGGATGTGTCGCTGGCTTTAGGTCGGAAACTTGGACATCCTAGTAAATGGCTTCGGCGAATATGACGTTGCTGCATAGTAATGTTTCAGGTATAGTAACGAAGATTCATCTACTGCTCACAGTATGCGCATAATATTTACACTAGCCGAAAAGAGTACATATAGCTCGAGCGGACAGGAGTTCGAGCTGAAACAGCTGCATGGCAGGCGCACCATGGTTATGTGGGTGGGGCCCACATTCTTGCTTAGCTCGTAACCAAGCATAGCGTGAAATACTATCGTTTATGCGATTTTTTTTTTTGCAAGTACAGAGCTGTCATGGGAACATCTGCGACACTTTTGTTGCGTCTAAGCACGCGAGAAAAGAAGCACGAGTAGAGGAACGGCAGACAACGCGCCATTGTCTGTCGTTCCTTTGCACGTCTTAGTTTTCTAGCGCTGTTTATCCATTCCAAATAATAGCACGTCCACTTGCCCAAATAACCGTTCTGATTCAAGGCTTGTGTTCACGTAGATCGAGGCGGCGCCTATAACGAGAATACGGTCGCACAAGTAAGACTGGCTTAAAACGAAACCTCTGATTTATATGTGGGGTTTAACGTCCCAAAACCCCCATATGATGATGAAATACGCCGTATTTGAAGGCTCCGCAAACTTCGACCTCCTGGAATTCTTTAACGTACACCCGAATTTGAGCCCACGGGCTTACAAAATTTTCGCCTCCATCGAAAATGCAGCCGCTGCAGCCGGGACTCGATACCGCAACCGGTGGTCAGCAGCCGAGTACCACCGCGGCGGGGCCCAAATGGTCAACATTTTTGGAGTCCTCCACTACGACGTCTCTCATAATTATATCAGGGTTTCGAGATGTCAAATCCCAAATAATAAGAAGCATACGGCAAATTGACGCAGAGCGTGCGCTGGCATTGTCTCTCTTCCAACTTAAGGGGCCACACGGCCACTTTTAAGTTGAGTACAAATGAAAATTTGAGCGGACGATCTAAAAATTAAGTTAAGCTTTTCTGCTTAATATTGTGAGAATAAACTGCTCCTTACTGGCTGTTGCAGCAGAAGGTTAACCGCTGTGGCAAAGGAGTGTTTCTATAGATGCATCTTCGAGGTATCCTGGCTTTTTGGAACCAATGTCAATTCCAATCCAGCATATCTCAGAGTCCGGACGCCTGCAACAGCTTCCGGTGCGATATTTTCCCTTAGGTAACTGCGAGCAACTTTCTGGCCAGCTCCACCTACATAAAGAGTGAACAAAAGTGCGTGGAAAGCCGGTATCACGCGCACAGATCAATCGAAAAGTAAAAGCTCGATCAGGGGCGTTACATGATGCAGGCGTGCTGCATATGGCAGGAAGAAAAGGCATACTGCGAAATGCTTGAGTGAGCAGGCACTTCTAGAGGGTGATTCACAGGTTAAAGTGGGTAATCGATTTAGCCTTCACTCGACCATCATGCGGCTTAGTGTTGCGTGATGGAAGAGACAATCGATCCAGCCTTCAGATTACGCAGCTCAGCGCTGCGTCATGCTTTTAAAATGGCGCAGATGGACATGGATGAAGAAAAAGAAAGGAGAAAGCATTGCGTCACACGAGTGAAGCCAAGTGTCGTCCCAACACGTGGTCAAAACGCCAGAGCGTGCGGTAGGTTTTAGTAATCTTGGTGGTATTTTTCTTCCAAACCTCCTGCGTGAGCCGACCGGTCGGCGCCGAAGAAGCGCGTTTCAATTAAAAGTTACCAGGCGCCACACTCCGAATTCTCGTTGCTTGCGTTATCTAACCGCAAAAGGTCTCATGTTGGGCCGACACGACTGGCTGGAAAACAGTTGGCTTGTTGATGCTGGCTGAGTGACGTAATGCTTCCTCCTTTGTTCTTCTTCTTCCATGCAGGGGACGAGGTTCCTTTGTTGCACCTCGTTCCCTTCATGGCCATCTGTAGTCTGAATCGGTCGTACGTTTATAGTTTCGTAAATTTCAACCGATACCTTACTTCGTGGCATGCTGACACAGTAGCACGTACCATACACTTTGCTAATACAGGTAATCTCGCGCCAGTGGCTGTGGAAGCTCCAACGCATGGCGGTTCTGGCTGCACTGGAATGATTGACAGCACATGTATTTGTATACGCTTCGTTATTTCAGCTCAGTTCGGCTCCTTTTGGCATGCGGCAGCCTTGCCGCAAGACAAATTTCAGAAAAGGATCAGCAGTTCGACTCCATTGATCCCTTTAGACTCACCAATTCCAATCGGGTCACATATTCCAATCGGGTCACATAAATCACAATAATTCATTATTTTATTCGAAACGACGCAGTTATCCAAATCAAATCTAGAAAAATGAAGTCACCGCATAGCACGAGATTTGCTCGAGGAACACGGGAGATGAGATCGGATATGTTCGCATTGAGTTCGTTTGTAAATGAAATGTCAAAATCAGGAGCGCGGTAACCAGAAATTAGTATGATTGTGCTTCCCGGTAGTGATATTTTGACCCAAAGAACCTTATGGCGACTTACAACAGATTCAAGAGATGAGGCCAGATATTGCTCGACAAAAACCAAGACCCCTGGCCCCCGACGGCCGGACCTGTCCCGCCAAAAACGGTATACGAGTACGACATTATGTTCAAAGGCTCATCGCCCTCAATATCTCAGTTGTCATGATGCTGTCGTAATGACCAGGTCAGTGTCACTGTCTGTGATGATACTGATCGAATGTTTCTTTTTCGAGCATGAAACTTCGAGCATATTAATTAGCATAACTCTCATTATGTAAAACGTTCAAATTCTTTAGGGTCGATAGTTTGGTGGGGTGCGATGAGGAAGTGATAGACTACTAAATTGAGATGACGGCTTCCTTATTGTCGGGCTGAATCAGAATCAGCATCATCAGAATCACAAACTGCTTCTCGTCTATGAGGAGCTTGCCAAAACAGATCTTCCTTGGGAACCTGTTTGCACACCCAACAAATGTAACATCTTTCGGGTTTCGCACACGCGCACAGAGTAATACTTTTGAACAGCAACAGAGCAGCCTATAAGCTAGAAAGCAGCTCGAAAGATAGTGGTTTTAACTTTGACTCACGCGAACAAGACGATGATCGGTCGATTTTTGTTTTGGCAGAAGCGACCTAATCTGTGCGCGCGTTCTAAATCAGTCACAGCAATGGAAATGTTTAGCTTTACCAACAAGAGTGACGTTAGACGCAATTATTATTGAGCCCAATGGAGGCGGAAATGTTGTAGGCCCGTGTACTCAGATTTGGGTGCACGTTAAAGAACCCCAGGTGGTCAAAATTTCCGGAGCCCTCCACTACGGCGTCTCTCATAATCATATAGTGGTTTTGGGACGTTAAACCCCACAAATCAATCAATCATTATTGAGCCCAGCGTTCATGGGAATTTCGAAGGATCGTAGGCTAGAACGTCTTTCTCGGCTTTCCGCATCGCCACATTTTACTACTAGACTTTTTAATAGTAAGGCAAGATTAGCGCAAAAATAAGCTGCGCCAGAAGACAGTTGCGAGTGGAGAGACAAAACTCCGTCAACTCTTTTGTCTAAGATCTCAACTCGAGCAGAAAGTGCACCGAAAGAAGCTTTGATGTTGGACTGGGACGTATGGATTAGTAAGAGTTCATTACTCTCACTAATTTGTAATTCTAAACTGAATTCTAAACGAGATAGCGCTTTAGATATTCGTTCAAGCGATGACACAGAGCCAGAAGCAGCGCTGTGGTGATTCCATTCTATGTCACCTGTTTGTACAAGCAGTAGTAAGACAAGGTGAGGCGTAAAGTAGTAAGAGCAAAGCAAATTACATAACAGATTGCTATAACTGACAAGCATCTCGGAGAGCACGACACCACAATCATAAATGGATCATTAGAATGGGTACAACTTGCGCTTGCAAGGTAACTGACCTGCATGGGAAAAAATGGCAGTTGCATGAGCCTGTCCCATAAGGTAGTGTGTCCCGACTGGTCATGAAATAATGCTCGACTAAAGATAGTGGCATCTGGGGCGTGGCGTCCATGCTGATAGTACAGTCAGGTTGCCAGGCGAGAAATGAACTCGTGTAGCTAAACGGCGGGTTACCAGAAAGATGGCCGGCTTCGGGCTGGTAGGGTTGGTATTCAGGTTGAGATGCTTGATCGGAAGGAAATACCCAGGCTACTTAGGCACGCTCGAAGCAGTCGGGCAACGGGATGGTGGCCCAAAGAAGGCAGGAGAAATGGCAGTTGCAAGAGATGAGAACGTCTATTCAATGCGGTGTCATGCCTCAGAAGTGCGTACGAAGGCTCAATTGCGAAAGCTGGGCAAATTCATGTACTAACCACCATTGCCACAGTAGCTGAAAGACCACAATGCTATAGTTCTTTCTATGGTGCCGTCACGTGCACACGTGTTTCTGTATCTGAGTGTGCTTCGATGTAGACGAAAATACTCGAAACCGGTGTACTACTTTTATTTAGGTGCACGTTAAAGAACACCAAGTGGACTAAATTTCCCGAGCCCTCCACTACTGCATCTCTCATAATCATGTGGTAGTTTTGGGACGTTAAACCCCAACAATTACTATTAGTAATATTAGTATCTTAGAGAGCCGCAGCACAATTTCCTGCAGTTGTCACATGCGTGTGAGTGACGTGACCTGATCAGAAGCGTCACGTCTGACATCCTACTACTGCAGTAAAACTTGAATGAAAGGGAAAGCTATGCCTGACGTTGGACAAGCATGGCTGTTTTGTCAATGATTGGCCTATATCACTGAGAAACAGAAACATGAGGCGTGCCGCTTGACAATTTTTACTACATTGCAAGCATGACTTTTTAGACTACACTGCCAGAACCACTCGACCGCAACCTGCCGCTTCACCAATTACGTCATACGTGACCTTTCTGCCCAGGTCACGTGATTCTGCCGCATGAGACGGCGACTGAAAGTTCCGCTATCATATCCAACTTTTCTGGACACCAGTGGTTTGGTTCACGTGAACAACACCACGTCGCGTATCTACCTTGAAGAATTCAAAAATCGTGGCTTCACGTATGCATTGACGTAGCACTAAATCAATCATAAAAAAATGGCGCACACACCCTGAGGCTGTCTCGCTTCGCCTCAGTTCGCATCAGCACGGAGTGTCGGCCTTATCTCGGCGGTGACGACTGGCAATGAATTGACAATTTACTTTTAGATGTACCATTACAGACAACTTGCAGCATTCCGCACGAAATGTATGGCTGTCATAGACGCACCTTTGGTGTATTGAAATATCGTGTTTTGCTTGTTTGTTTCTTTTGTAAAGAAGAGGAAGTACTTCAACGCAGAGGCAGCAGCATCGAGCGTGCAGCAGAGGCTCGAGCTCCTTTATAGTTTGTTTTGTTTTGTTTGTTTGGTTGGTTGGTTGGTTTTTAGTTTCTGCGTTGCCTTATCGGGGGGATATTCGAGAAGCATGCTGCTTCCACGTTTCCGTGTTCACCGAGAGTGAAGCATTATGCTTGGGCACGAACAGGACATTGCAGTTGTATAATGACGTTTTTTTTTTTATGGTGCGCTACTTATCTGCTGATCATTTGCTTCTTGCGCTACGCCAATGCAAAACAGGATGATCGATGTAGGAATGAGAGTATAAAAACGAAGTTAAAGATATGTATTTCTGTATATTCATTTAGTTCTTATTGAAATGTGGGCTGCCACCTTTAGCTTGGCGCTGTCGAAGCGGCTGTGGCTCGAACTTGCGCATGCAGTCAGGCTCGCTCTGTCCGCATCGGTAGATCAGTGGCTAAAGTGCTCGGCTGCGAGCTCGATGGGCGTGGGCTGGATACCAGCCGCGGCAGTCGCATTTCTATGGCGGAGAAGTGGTTGAGGCCCTTGTACTGGGTGATGTCAGAACACTTGTCGAAATTGCCGGAGCCGTCTCTCAATATTATTATTATTATTATTATTATTATTATTATTATTATTATTATTATTATTATTATTATTAAATAATATTATACCTCTTCAACAACATTCCATGATCTCGGTGTTGTATGGACACTTGATCGCGATCAAGGCTGGCACAGGCCAAGTTTAACACGGAAGTTTGATAAATAGCGTATAAAGGTGGCCATCCAACAGCACCTGAGACTATGTAGTAATCAAACCTGCGCTCAAATGCGCCCGTATTAGCCTGTCGGCGCTGTCGGGCCCGTGCTCCACACATGTGTTGTACCTACCCTCACGACAAGAACAAAAAAGTGATGTCAGAAAAAAACAAAGCAAAAAGGAAAGTGCATCCACCGCCATACCTCACTACATTTCCTGTCGTTGTTTAGGATATCGAGGCACACCGCACAGAGTGGAATATCAGCAATATAAAATCACAGCAAGACGGTGAAATTGTTATGGCTGGCTGTGGTCCTAATTTACTTTCTTTCCTTTAGCTTTGTGCCTGAGTTTATTGTTCGTGCAATGACACAGACTGGAGCGGAGGTTCGAGGCAATGCTTTCAACGTAATGAACAAGTCAGGAAGGGCACGCTTGTCGGGCACGCACTGGCAACAAAGTTGCTGTCCTTTACATGGAAGCACTGCCTAATGCGAATGGGGGCGTCTAGCTTGTCTTATAGCACATGTAGAGGAAGCAAGGCTTTTTTTCTTTTTGTTGAAAGACAAATACAAATTAAGAACGAACGCTTTCAGGGAGCTAGCTAACAAATTTGTTGCATCGGAATGCGTAACGCTTTGCAGCCACATGTCGAGCTGGCTGATTTCACCTACATTCATCTTCAAACCGTGATTTTCTATTTCACCCACACTCGCTTCCCATGTGGCAAAAAACTGGCTAACACAGTAGCAAGAACAGCTGCTGCTCTGAAATTACACTCTGTGTTAAACTTTTTTATAGGCAGGAGTCTCGCGGGTTCTGTACCTACGTAATCACCGTTTGCAGTTTTTTTTTCTAATTGTGCGTAAGGAAATCCCCCTCTTTCACTATTTCTCATGTTTCATTTTTTCTTCATTCAACCACGAACCATATAGGCTAACTTGGAGAATGTGCCAACTAACCTCTGGACTAACTGTAGGGTTGTGATACACTGGCTCCCTGTGATACGCACATTCATTTTGCCTGCACTCCTTTCGATCGTAATTAACACACACACACACACACACACACACACACACACACACACACACACACACACACACACACACACACACACACACACACACTACCATGCGGCCATTCTCAGAAGTATATATTGTGAATGAACACTTTTCGCAAATCCACAGTTGAACTCTCGTACGACGTCATTTTGTTTTCGACATTTTGTTCTTCTTCCCTTCATTCATTAATAATACCTGAAGTCAATTCACACCAACCAGTCTAACTAGAACGTCTAATACGCTCTCTATATCGGTCGTAATGGGTCAGCATTGTCAGAGTTCTTCCACTTGATCCTAAAAGCCTCGATATTTGCTAACTTGGCGCCACAGTTGTTACTCGATCTAAAGAAACAAGGTTTTACGAAGTCCTCTACCTGACGAGAAAAAAAAAATGTATTCCCTTAAAAATACTCGTACGATGTTGTCACCAACCAGAATCAACGTACTATATAATGTGGCCACCAAGCCTTTGTTAACGAAGTTTTTCTTGATATAACCGAGTAGGAAGGCAGAAAATATGTAAACATGAGGGCTCGTATTGATTGTTAGATACAATAATTATGTAAAATAACAAACATGCTAGGAAATGTATAGCGGATGTTATTAGAGCGTAATGTAAATATGAAGAAAAAGTGCAATAGAAGATAACTGGCCGCCAGCAATGGTCAAACCTTTCTTCTCATTCACATTACAATTACTTCCAATCCCCCATACTTTCTTTGCCCTCATCATCTGCTAGTACTCATTAATATCGAGTAAGTGTGCATCATTTCTGTCTTATTTTGACCGACATGAGATTTTATACGAGAATTCTCTCGAACTATATCATGTTAAAACATATAAGGCCTGTAGTTACGGTCTTATAGCTTTACTGCGACGAGGCCTCAGGCCACGTCAATCCTCACAACATCCTAGACAATCAGTAGCGCTGTTACGTACCGGATGGCAATGGCGTCAGCAGAATGGTTTTTTTTTATGGGGGGGGGGGGGGGGGACTTACTGAAATTGTCATTTTTTGTTTTTAAGTATACAACTGCTAAAAAATGGGGGGGGGGGGGGCATGGGCCTGGTGTGCTAACTCTGGCCTACGCCGCGGCCGGATGTTGCCAGTGGAGGCGGTGGTTGCTTTCTTTATTTCACTGTATATGAGACAGACCGCACTGATCTTCTGTCAACATTTTCGCTCAGCCTGCTCACACCATCACTCCACTGATCCTCCGTGTCAATGCATAGTACATACTGGTCGCCTTTACCTTCACCGCGTACATATATAACCTGCATCGCCCGCACATGGCGTCCCCATGTCCGGGTCACCATCACCGACTTTAACTTCGAAAACGTTCTTTCTGATTTTACCGAAATTCTCGGTTTAACGAAATAGGACAAACGTATAAACATCGCTTTGTTAAATTGAGTTTCAACTGCAATATATTTAAAAGAACACCAATCGTGAGTTTATATCAGCTAGGGTTGACCCACTTACTCTCGGCTCTTTGTTTGAAGTTTCCGTCTGGAGCAGACGATCTGCGTACAGGAGCTGCAGCGGCTGCAGTGAGGTTGAAAAGGGAATCCTCAAATTGACGCCACACGCAACATGGCGCCACTCGAAGATCTCGAGGCTAATACCCAATTCCCGCTATGAGCTAGCAAGCGCCAAGTTTCACGCCTGAGTTACAGATTGAATCAACGTCCACGGGAAACCATATGGTTTTCTTTTTCGTGGATTTGTCTCTTATCAGGTACACCTATCAGAAGAAACGTGGCCAGGTGCATGGACATCAATTTTTGCAAGAAGACGAGATAGCCCTATGTGGACACTTTTATACTAATCGTCATGTCAGAACTCTTACGCTTTTCATGAGAACTGTTCACAAAAATGCAGGTCCACATAAGATGGGTATTCCCAACATGAAGTCCTTAACAGAGGCTATGTGTACATAAATGAACACACATTTTTTAATTATGATTATATTTTTCAGTTTGATACCGTAAGTACACCGGAGAACTATTACATAGTTTAATATATCCTTTTATTTTTTCTACACATCGAGTAACTTGTATGTGGAGAAATCCACGCTTGTAACACCCCTGTTGGCAGAAGTGCTGCTCTCTATAGAATTCTTCGATTTATAGGACGGGACGACAGCCGCTTCCGTCCATTCAATTTCAACGGCGCCTCGAAAACTTTCATGAACGATTTCGGCGATGAGTAATCACTGCAAAATTGTTCCGACTGTCCTTTACAATAGCCGCTGAAGGTTCCCTCAGGACCAAGCGATAGATTGGTTGCCAAGGAGGGCAGCTAATCGGTAACAGTGATCAGTTGATGAACTCTACGCCGGCATATGGCACATCTCTTCCTTCCGCGCATCCGAGGACAATTTGTCATTGGGAGCGCGTCGGCAAACACCGCGGCCCGGGAAATGCAATCAAGGACGGCCCAGGCTCACGTTCTCTGACAAAATTGTGAATTTGCCAGTCATAAAAGATAATGAAATGCCGTAACCAGGGGACGTGAAATCAATAAGAAGGGCTTTCTTTATCCATTCAGGAGAAAGGAATAAGTCGGTGACTCCAATAATTGTGAAGAGCGTATGCGATTATGCAGATGACTACCAATAATGTCCACTCCCCCCCCCCCTCCAAATTATTGGAAGGGATGTTCGCGATTAACCTCTGTAGTATTCAAACGGCGGTATTTCTCAACCTGAAAAGATTAAACAATTTTTTTTTCCAACGCTGTATGAGCACGCCTGTCCGTATACTGAGTTGGCTCGCCATCACTCTAGCGCATTTTGTGGAGATGCCTAAACCTACCGTCAAGTTTATATGCCTTTTTTTAGGTAAGCAGAATATCTCTAATGCTTTCGAGCAATGGGAGGCGCAGCTCGCCAGCTTTGACCCTGATGTACAGCTTGCGCTCCTGTGTCACGTCAGATAGGCGGCAGTGACCACTGGAGCCCTGGACTTGGGGCGCCGCCCATGGAACTCCTGACCCCTTATCACAAACCCTTGTCGATAAAGTTATTTCGCTCTCATGACCAGAAGTAGACAGTTTTTTCTTGGTAAAATTATGTATATGTTATCTTTCGTCATTTCCCCTATGCATTTAAACATATAAATATCGCTTCCTCTGGCGATGCATCTACAACTATCAGCCATAGCCTCTAGATCCATATGCATTCCTGGCGAGAGTTACAAAGGTGGATTTAGTTACAAAGGTGGATTGTAGTTCACGCAACTGAATGCATGCGATCTCTTGACCGCCTTTTTGTGTCGCTGTGTATTAATCTCTCACCATGCACCCAGGCGCCTCTCTTTTACGCAAGTGTAATGGGAAAGCTTGGCTGCTCAACACCCAGTTACATTCAGTGTGAAACCTGCAGAAACAGTGCAGCTGCTGTGGCTCTCACATTGTGTTTGTGCGCTTTCCTCTCGCGTTCGCAGGCCGTCTACCACTGTCTGCAACTGGTGTCGGACATGGCGACGTATCCGCTCAACTGGTTCCTCACCGAGCACAGCGTGAGTCCGGACGACTGGAACGACACGCGGGCTCTTCTGAGCGACGTGCACGACTCGATGGCGCGCTACTTCGACTGGATGGACGCCGACACGCGCGAAAGGGCTCTGCGAAGGCTGAGCGTTATCCGCCACGTGGTCGCCTATCCGAGCGTGGACGCCACCCGAGAAACCGTCGAGAGGCGTTACGCCTACTTGGTGGGCATCTCGCTTCCAATATAGTCTTGTCGCTCCACACACTCGTTGCAATAGCATGTTCTCGACGACTGAGGAATCGCTATTTCAATGTATACGTTCAGCAAAGCGAAATCGAGACAGATCGAGATCGATAACGCTGTATTTATAATGAGACCAGACCAGCAGCGATGCTGCCTGCCGCCGACATTTGTATTTGTCTCACGAGTTTCGCATTAAGTCGCAGTGCTGCATAAGATGACAGAATTCGACCCCCTCCCCCCGACAGGCCCAGAGGAGACTCGAGCGCAATCCCGCCTTGACGCATTACCCGACCTCGGTCTGTTATTATTTTCTTTGTGTATAGAAGCAACTCCATATTCTTTCCATGACATGCATTGTATGTCTTTCGACTGTGTACGCTTGTACTTCCGCTTCTTCGTCCAATCGGCTACGCTTGGCTCTGGCAAAGTAAATTGGACAGATACGCAGCTCTATCGATAATATGAGCCATGAAAGAATGACCTAAGCTTTATCAATGTGTACAGCAGCAGCACAAATACGCAGTCCAAATATTTCAGGAAATAATCATGTAGGTGACACGATGGTCGTAAGAAAAGACGATAGGATGAACACTAAACTTATTAGCATTGCTATGTTATGTATTCGTGTTGGTGTTGTGGTCATCGCTTCACGCGTAAACAATTCGACCTCGCAAGGAGTTTTTCGCTGCAGGGAGAGTAGCCGTCATCCCTTATACTGAAGGAAGTCTTTGGTGGTTGGAACTAGTTGCGTCAAAGACCAGAAGAGAGTTGCAAGTGATGTCAAACCAGAAGGAACGATCAATATTGCGTATATGTCATCTCGAGTTTTCCTGCGTGCCCTATGCGACAGAAACGCTCCTCCTATAGTGTTATTTCGTATCGCGTCATTCCGATAACGTACAGATGATTGTGCCAGTCGACACTTATTAGTGCTTACGTGTGCCGGGACGATTACGTTCACTGTGCCAGCATATAAAAATACATGCGCTTCTCCGAACTAAGAAGTTGTAGTTATCGACCACTTCGTTGCATTTCCCTCCTCTCCGTTTACTTCTTTAAAACAGAAAAGCACTTTCACTGCATGCGACAGCAGTACAACTGAAGGTACTGCAATAACAGCATACTCTGCTGACATTCGGACGGAAGGAATAGTATACCCTATAATACTCAGCTCTCCAGAGCTTTTCCGACTTCTATCATTACTGGTGGGGTGTCATCTGGGTTACTGCTAGTTCTTATAGTATTAAGGTCGTGGTTGTCTAGGCTACTGTACAGATCTCTGTAAAACTCCTGTAAAGAGTTTTAAACTGTAAAGAGGTAAAGCTGCTGGCGAGGATCAGGTAACATCAGATCTGCTGAAAGATGGAGAAAAGATTGTGTTAGAAAAACTAGCCACCCTGTTTACGAGGTGTCTCCTGACGGGAAGAGCACCAGAGTCTTGGAAGAACGCTAACATCATCTTAATACATAAGAAAGGAGATGACAAGGGCTTGAAGAATTTAGCCTGCTAGTTCTTATAGTATTGAGGTCGTGGTTGTCTAGGCTACTGTACAGGTCTCTGTAAAACTCCTGTAAAGAGTTTTAAACTGTAAAGAAGTAAAGCTGCTGGCGAGGATCAGGTAACATCAGATCTGCTCAAAGATGGAGAAAAGATTGTGTTAGAAAAACTAGCCACCCTGTTTACGAGATGTCTCCTGACGGGAAGAGCACCAGAGTCTTGGAAGAACGCTAACATCATCTTAATACATAAGAAAGGAGATGACAAGGGCTTGAAGAATTACAAGCCGATCAGCTCGCTCTCTGTAGTATACAAACTATTTACAATGTTAATTGCTAACAGAGTAAAGAAAACATTAAATTCAATGAACCAAAGGAACAAGCAGGATTTCAAACAGGCTACTCAACAATTGACCACATTCATACTATCAATCAGGTAATAGAGAAATGCTCAGAATATAACGAACCTCTATACATAGCCTTCATAGATTACGAGAAGGCGTTTGATTGAAAGAAATATCAGCCGTCATGCGAACACTGTGGAATCAGTGCGTAGATGAAGTACATATAAACATTCTGGAAGAAATCTACAAGGCATCAACTGCTACCATAGTACTTCATAAAAAAAGCAACAGAATACCAATCAAGAAGGGTGTAAAGCAGGGGGACACAATCTCCCCAATGCTATTTACCGCGTGCTTACAGGAGGTTTTCAAAAGCCTAGAATGGGAACAGTTAGGAATAAGAGTTAATGGAGAGTACCTTAATAACGTGCGCTTCGCCGATGACATTGCATTACTGAGTAACACAGGGGACGAATTGCAACTCATGATTAATGAGTTAGACAACGAGAGCAGAAAGGTGGGTCTTAAAATTAATCAACAGAAAACGAAAGTAATGTACAACAACCTCGGAAAAGAGCAGCGCTTTGAGATAGGTAATAGTGCACTTCAAGTTGTAAAAGACAATGTCTACTTAGCGCAGGTAATAACCGCAAAGACGAACCACGAGATTGAAGTAACTAGAAAAATAAGAATAGGGTGAAGCACATTCGGCAAGCACTCTAAAATTATGACAGGTAGATTGCCATTATCCCTCAAGAGGAAGGTATATAACAGCTGTATCTTGCCGGTACTTAGCTACGGATCAGAAACCTGGAGACTTACAAAGAGGGTTCAGCTTAAATTGAGGACGACGCAGTGAGCAATGGAAAGAAAAATGGCAGGTGTAACCTTAAGAGACAAGAAGAGAGCAGAGTGCATTAGGAGACAAACGGGGGTTAAGGAAATCATGGTTAAAATCAAGAAGAGGAAGTGGACATGAACCGGGCATGTAGTGCGTAGACAGGATAACCGCTGGGCATTAACGGTAACTAACTGGATTCCCAGAGAAGGCAAGTGAGTTAGTGGGGACAGAAGGTTAGGTGGGCAGATGCGATTAAGAAGTTTGCGGGTATAAATTGGCAGCAGCAAGCACAGGACCGGGTTAACTGGCCGAACATGGGAGAGGCGTTTGTCCTGCAGTGGACGTAGTCAGGATGATGATGATGATGATGATGATTGTGGTGGTGATGATGATGATGATACTCAGCAATTGAAATTTAATAATTGGTATGGCTGGTGTTTTCTTGAAAACATCCCTGATTAGCTCTGGGTAATGAGCATGCGCGTAGAAACTGCTGCAGGGTGGACCAAGGCTATATGTTCAATTGTATGCAACAAAGTTGGCACAACTTACACTAGCTCGCGCAAGGCTGGGTTATAGTGAAGCTGCAGGGCACGTTTCAGCTTGTGTTGTTCAATATCTGCCGAATGTGCTGTGTTTATCTCTCTTCCCTCTCTGCTCTCTATCTTTCATCTCCCCCATCCCCCTCCCGTGCGCAGGGTAGCAAACCGGCTGCCTATAGGCTGGTTAACCTCCCTGCCGTTCTTTTCCTCCTATTTTCCTTCCTTTACAGAATCCTTGCGCGGCAATTGGACGCGGTCCAGCCAATGATAGCGGTAATTTTCTATCTACGAAACACGTAAACCACTATGATCGCATCTCTGCCTTGATAAGCATTTTGGTGCTCCAGTGATCACTCGTGGCGTAAACTAACAGACAAAAAAAGTACCAACTATCATGTGAGCACATCATCGTGTTTCACTTTCTGAGCACTGCAAGCGTAATGTAACAACAGTTGCAAAACCATGTCACAAGCAGGAAAGCTTGCTGTCCTGTCGTTTACAGGCACCAGAATCTGGCAACGAAATGTCTTATCATGGGCAACTCCAGGTGGTGGGGAAGCCATTTTGCAAAGCCGTCCATATTTTCTTGGAAGGCTCTATTGCGACAATAATTTAAAACAACAATTGAAGTTAGTGTGAAAGCTCAGCGTATGACAACGCCTAAAAGGACAATATTATCAACAGCAGTGCCCTATACTTACCGTGAAATCAACGTAAATGATGATTGATATGTGGGGTTTAACGTCCCAAAACCACTATATGATTATGAGAGATGCCGTACTGGAGGGCTCCGGAAATTTAGACCACCTGGGGTTCTTTAACGTAACGTAAATGCACAAGAACCTATGCGCCACAACTAGGACATTCGCAAAATGATCCCAATGACGTAAGACTTACTACCTACAATCACTGGTAATTGAACTAGCTCCACTAAATAAAGAACCTTCAGTTCATGAGGAGACGTAATACAATGCCGCGTGTTCCTTTATGATTGGTTCGTGGAAAGAAGAATCACCGGATGTAACTATGGCGAATGGTGCGAGGGGTTCAAAAATTCAATTTCTGCCGTGTTAAACTAGATAAGTCATGCCATCTAGTGGGGCCCAGTTGAAACAAGCACGCCTGTCATCTCGGAGTTCATGACAGTAAATTGTTTAATTGCTGTTGTTGCTGCTGTGGCTCCTGCTACTTTCGTTCTACTGCTACGAGTGTCGGCGGCCGCGCAGTAAAGCCAGGCAACGTTGTGCACGGCAGCTGTGACGTGAAAGCTTCCACTTTGGGCGGGTAATTTGAAGTGTGCTAACGAGATGTGGTCCACTCAAACGAGATTTGGTTAAATAAGCACTTTCTTGGCCCTAAGCTAGCACAGCTAGGTTTCTGGATCGCTATTTCAGCAATCAACATCGACTTAATATTTGCCTTTCGTGTTCCTTAATGGCCAAAGCTGTTCCAAGTTGGACTAGTTCAACTGGCTTTGCTGATAAATAAAAATTCATCTTGCACAACACTGATATCTTGAATAAGGGCTCTCGTAAACATTTTTTATAAGTTTTGGCGCCAGTAATGTGCAGTAAAAAGCCACGTTTCAGATATTTTGCGTAGAAACAGTAAAAAGGGGAGGTGAAGCATGAAATTGTATTTCTTCCGCGCGTTAAAGCCCACGCAGGATTACAAGTGATAAACTCAACTTTCACCATATTACTCGACCAACGACGGCTTTGATATGTAATCTAATTGCCTTAATTGTGTTCTGTCCGGTGCGTGAGAATGATTCACAGAAAGTAAGGCATTGGGGAGCAAA
>NC_134700.1:254558923-254643923 GCF_043290135.1 Rhipicephalus microplus | reverse complement strand
ACAAAATGTGGCACACTTGGGAATCTAAGAGTTCTTCTAGATGATTTTCTTTTAAAACTTAAGTAGATACCTTTCTTCGCTAACGCACAGTCGCCCAACGTTCAGCTTTAGCATGTGCAAGCACCGATTTTTTCTGTGTATCTTACCCCAAGACGCAATAAAGTCCCAAAGAAGGAAGAGGGCAAATGCATGCCCCCTAAGAAGTCTTCACAAAACTTTTTTTTTTTCTGTAAGTTCTTTCCACCATAGGGTGCTCGCCCACAGACAAACCTCCGCTGCGCAAGCTAGTTAGATATTTGGGTGGCTGCATGGGTGTCAGCAGGGGGTCGTGAAAGGGAACATTCGTTACCCCGTGCAACCCACCCTAGCACTACCCCTCAACCAAGCTAAGCCAGCGCTTCCTCCTACCCCTACCGTGATGGAACACGGGTTTCCACCCCTAAGACAAAACCCTGCCGTCGTTCACGGGTGGCTGTATACATGAGATGTATATCGTGAAGTAAAGTCATCGTTCCGACGGAAAACCGGTCAGAAGATCCAAGTTTTCGTTTTACTATGAGCGGCTCAAGCATGTGTCTGTGTGGGTATGGCAGCTATATATCTCCAATACACAAACGCTGCTTGACGTGTGGCAGTTTGGGCTCGTTGATATGACATGACGACAGTTGTAACGCGAGGGCAGAATGACGACAAAGAGCACCCGTGTCCTTCTTGTCTCTTTGTCGTCGTTCCGTTCTCGCGCTATAACTATCGTGCTGCTTGACGTCACGAAAATGAGCGAGTGTAATTGGATGGAACGTTTACACATATTTTATGCGTGGGCAACACTGATGATGGTGGGCGAAACTTGTATTTATGGTTAGGTTGTAAACGATCATACCAGGTACAGACAGAGCGCTGATAACACTGGCGAAGCGTGCCTTTCCTGAAGTAAGCAGCGCAACAGACAGGGCTTGCACGGTCGTCTGCAGCGCGCATTGTTCGAGTACACGCGTACTTTCTCAAATGGCGGTGTCTTTCGTCGTTACAAAGCCACGCCACGCAGCCTGGCGAAGCCAACGAGATCGTTAAATTGAGTTGCAATGGAAAAGTCTTCCTTAAATCGAGAAAGTTGTTTAATAGTGCTCCGTTAGATTAAGTTCCAACTGTACTGCTATGGTCGCGTCATTTACTGCTCTCCTTCACAAAGAATTCAGATTGCGAATAAACGCAAAACGAAGAGTTAGTGAATCTTGATGCTGGAACAACGCTCTCATTCGGACGCTGTTCAGGGCAGCTAATCAGCGTCTTATTGCGACAACTGGCGTTGGTCTCGCTAATTAAGGTACACCCACGTGGGCCAGTCTTGCCGTCTATACGGATGCCTGTGCCATGCACGTGTCGCTATTGCCCGGAAGAGCGAACCCTATTGACTGTTTGCGCCCGGTTCCTTTCAGGTTTCTCGACAGCGAGTGACAGGCTGTGCGTATTGATCGGTATGACCAGCCGCACAAGTTGAGCCGAGGCGTCAGTGACGTCAGTTGGACGGGAAGCGCTGGCTTGGCTGCCCTGATAATGAAACTGGAAAGCTGCACGCCGTGAACTCAAGCGCTTTTTTTTTTAACGTGCAGGCTTCATTCCCCCGTGATTGCACTTCAACATATCATTGCTGCTCGTCCGTTAAATTAAGTTTTCGCTGAATGACTTCACCTGAATAGCAGAGCGCACAGACTCTTACCACATTTGCGTAATTTATATGTCATGTATTAATAACTGTGAATCAAATTCTTACAGTAAATCACGATCGTATCGCATGTTCCGGTGGGTAAATACATTTCGAGAACGATTGTTCCCTTTGAAAAGAGTTCGTCCCCCATAACCAGGCCCATAGCCAGGAATTTTTTCGGGGTTGGGAGGGGGGGGGGGGGGAGGCATTTGTTGAAGGCTTTAAAAATATTTATTTTTTATCTTTTTTTGTATAACGCCCCATTACATACGAATTTCAATTGGGGTGGTTAAAGCACCTCCCATAGCTACGGGCACGCTCTCAACCATAATAATTTAAAATGATATCTGACTTTTTTTTACGTTCCAAAACAACGATATGACTAGGGGCCATGCCAAAGGACTCCGGAAATTTTTTAACGTGCACTAACATGGCACAGCAAACGCGACTGTATATAACATTTCACATCCATCAAAATGTACCCGCAGTGGTCAGAATGAAACGCACGATTTCCTGGTCGGTATCCGAACACTGTAACCGCTGTTTTATTACGGCAGACTTTCTCTCACACAGCAGTAATCGCCATCTAAACTGCTAGCTTTTCCTTTCTCTTAGATACGCACTCGCTATTTTTTCATCAACAACGCGGGAATATGTATACGGGTGGAGTTGGAAATCAGCGCGTAGCGTTAGAAGAGTGTATAATCGTTGCTGTAACGGCATTTCCTATTAATATTCCTACGTCACACTGATAGCGCGAACGCAGTTTACGCATGGTGTTAAGGCAAACAAATGCCCGCAAGACGAATACAAATTGCCTCGTGATAATTCGATGAGAAACTTGTCCCGATTCCCAGCTGTATTTAGAAAGCAGGAGTACTGCTAAATCACACAAACAATTTCTACGGTGCATAGATTCCCATTTGTTCAGATGTTTTCATACTTGAGTGAATTAAAAAACATCATTTTATTATCCTCAGATGGAAGACATAACACATATTTCTCCAGTAGTCTTCCTGGGATGCAGCATTGCTCATGTCTGGCCAAGTAAGTGTAACAATAGGAGACAGGGAGATAGCGTATAGTCAGGAAAAAACGTACGTTAAGGTCAATATAGTTGAAACCAAGAAGAAATGGACATGAGCGAGGCACGTTAGAATAATAACCGTTGGTCATTAAGGGTAACCGAATGGTTTCCAAGAAGAGGCAAACACGTGATGAGGAGACAGAAAAGTTAGGTGGGCAGATGAGATTACGAAGTTTGTAGGTATAACATGACAACAGCAAGCGCAGGACCGGAGTTGATCGGAGGAACATTATAGAGGGCTTCACTCTTTCTCTTTTCTTTCTGGTGCTTAGCCTATAGCTCTAACGCGACATCATTACCTCGCGGATAGCGTTACTTCATTAACCGAGGACCACCAGCTTTTACGTGGCATAATCGTAGAGTGTATGCGACTGCTTATAGAGAAATAATTACATTGTGGAGCTCAACCCGTTGACGACCAGCTTTCCAGCGACAAATTCGACCTTTGTTATTAATACAGCTGCTGGCAACTTCGACGGCAGAAACGCATCCTCTCTATTCGCTCAAGTTATCTACATTCTTTCAACAGATCCCGAGACCATTAACGCAACTCAATTCGTGCGTAGCTAAATTATCTCACGTAAAAACTATGAAATTTGCATTCGCTTCACTCCAGCCTGATTGTATTTACCTTGCTCTGTGTACAACTTGCACAACAGAGGAATCAGTACGTGCGCGCGTGCATGCCCTCGTGGCTATATAAATGAGGAAATTCAGTACGGAACTTTTATATGAGAGTGACATTCTGAAGCGCTATAGTTGTTTTGTAGCTAGTTACACGCAAACGAACCGAGAATATTTAAAATTAATCCTAAGCCATATATAGCTCCCAGTCCCCCACCCCTTCGATGCGGTGGTCTCCGTGATAGTGACCCCCTGTTCACGTTTTGTCTTTAAATCCTACAGTTTAATGAAACTGACAGGCTTTAGTGCCCTAAAGCTAACCTCCAGTATTCTGAAATGCTTACTAATGAAAATTTGGGCAGTCGCTTCGGCCACAGTGACATCCTCAGATCGGCGTTTATTGGTGAGGTTCAAGGTTTGTCGGGAGCCCGTCTGGTCAGAAGAAAACATGGTAAAAGGAATTTTTTTTTAATTCCGGCGCACTACACCAACCAAAAGTGTAAACGTAGTATTAAAAAAGCTGGTGTGTAAAAAATTAATTTAAAAGTTTTATTTTAAAATGCTGGATTTTCGGTTCCCACACGAGAGCCGAAATAATGTCACGGGCTAAGTAGATGCCTGAGGATGACGACGACGAAGTGCTGAACGTGAACGTGCTCGGACTGCATCAGCGTTGTACGCATTTGCTCGCCAGTATATTCGCCAGTACACATTTGCTCGCCAGTGTATACTTTATTCCCCGTAACATCATTGGTGGAGGTGCCGGGGTACAACTCGCTCTACAGCTCCACGAGCTGGATCTTCGCAGCGGACGGCGCATTGCAGCTACTACGATGACTGACCAGGCCACTCAATGTCAACAAGATCCGTCAGCCCCGCAACCATTCGTTGTGGTGCAGCCTCGTGACCCAGGCCCATTCAACGGCACAAGTGGCATAGACGTCTATGACTGGCTGGTTCTATATGAGCGCGTCAGCAGCAGCAACCATTGAGATCCGACGCTTATGTTGGCGAACATCATCGTCTACTTGCATGGCACGGCAAATCTCTGGTACGAGACACATCAAGACGAGTTGACTAGCTGGGACATCTGTGAGCAGAAATTGCGCTATCTATTTGGGAAACCCATCGGACGTCAAGTGGCCGCAAAGAAAGAGCTTGCGACTCGTGTCCAGACATCCACAGAGCCGTACATCGCGTACATCCAGGACGTGTTGGCTTTGTGCCGCAAGGTCGACAAAGATGTGCTCGACGAGGACAAAGTCGGACACATCCTGAAAGGAATTGCCGATGACGCCATCAATTTTCTCCTGTGCAAGGACTGCTCGACGGTGGAGTCGGTCATCGAAGCATGTCGTCGCTTCGAACAGGCATAGGCGCATAGTTCACCGATTTGACCGCCTTCCCAACACGGCGGCTACGTCCTCTTGCGAAGATTTGCCCACACTACATCAATCACCGAAGCCGGAAAATGTCACCAGAATAGTCCGTCGGGAACTCGAGGCTATGGAACCCGCTATGTGTAGCGTCAGCGCGCCAGGACACAACCTCGATGCTGTTTCAATGATACAGGCCGTGGTTCGCCAAGAGATCGCGAATATGGGCATTTCGCCACCTCATCAAAATGCCCCTGCTACTTCCAGCTCTGCTCCAGTCGTTGCGGCTGCCACTCCAAACCGCACGTTCGCGCCACGACGAAACCCAGCTGCATGGCGCACTCATGATGATCGGCCCATATGTTTCACGTGCCATCGGATAGGACACATAACTCGCCATTGCCGCAGCCGTTTGACCTCATCACCTCGACCGAGCTTCTATGATTGGGGGCCTCGCTCCAAACGTGCACCTTATGCCCCGTCCTACCGTGCTGAGACAGGTGCCAGAATATCGGATCCAGAACGTCGGACCAGCCGCTCGCCATCGCCCTTGCGTCGTCAGTCCCGCTCGCCCCAACCCCGCCGTTCTCGGTCTCCCTACGACCATCGCTCGGAAAACTAGCCGGTGCAGCCCCCGGAGGTGACGCTGCATACACGACTCGGACTGCAAATCTTCTGATTACTCCCGACCAGCGGTGCAACCTTTTTACAATTCTCGTTGATGGTTTACCTGTAACTGCTCTTATTGATACCGGTGCACAAATATCTGTGATGAGCTCAGACCTCCGCCGCCGCCTCCAAAAAGTTCTGACGCCTGCGATTGCACGTACCGTTCGTACAGCGGATAGGAGTACTCCTGCTGTGCTTGGAATGTGCACTGCGCGATTAACAATTTCTGAGCATCAAACTTCAGTTCTGTTCGCTGTACTGGAAAATTGCCCTCGTGACCTCATCCTTGGACTCGACTTTCTGACTTCACACGCTGCGCTCATTGACTGTTCCAAAGGTCTTCTTCGGCTCAAACTACCATCCTTCTCAGAGACCGTCTCTACCAGCCCCCCTCGTCTACGCTCTCTCGATTTCCTCAGACTTCCACCGCAAGCCGCAGTCCAAGTCCAACTCTCGCCATATCCTCCAGTACCCGATGGTGATTATGTTGCTGCCCCAATTTCTGACGTGGCCATGACATGTAATGTTGCACTCCCCAGCACGGTGATTACCGTTAAGGACAACCGAACTTCATTTCCCGTCCTAAATTTTGGCTTCTCAGCGCAAGTTATTCCTCACGGCATGTCACTTGCACATCTGACACCACTGGTCGACCACACAGTTTCCGCCCTAACCACCGATTCGCCACCCGATTTTTCATCAACGTCGTTCTCGTCACGTTCCTGTTCCGACCTTTTCAAGCCAATGCTATCTGACAAGCTCACCTCTGAACAAGTCTCTGCTTTCTGCCGTGTGCTTGCTTCTTATCAGGACATCTTTGACTTCGGCGACCGTAATTTGGGCCAGACATCCGTGGTAACCCATCGCATCGACACCGGTGACGCTCGACCCATTCGCCGACGACCCTACCGTGTCAGCCCCGGAGCGTGCTATTATACAGCGAGAAGTCGATAAAATGCTTCATAAGGGCATAATCGAACCCTCATCTTGTCCCTGGTCCTCACCCGTAGTACTTGTTAAAAAGAAGGACAATCGCTGGAGATTCTGTGTTGATTTCCGCCATCTCAACCATATTACCAAGAAAGATGTCTCTCCCCTACCGCGCATAGATGATGCACTCGATTGCTTGCACGGTGCCAAATATTTCTTTTCTATAGACCTTCGCTCAGGCTACTGGCAGATCGCTGTGGACGACAAAGACAGAGAGAAGACGGCCTTCGTGACTCCTGATGGGCTTTATCAGCTCAAGATGATGCCTTTTGGATTATGCAATGCCCCCGCGGCTTTTAAGCGCATGATGGACTCTCCTTCGAGGCATGAAGTGGACTATCTTCCTCTGCTATCTTGACGACGTAATTGTTTTTTCGACTACTTTCGACGACCATCTTACCCGTCTGTCCACAGTGCTTGATGTTTTCCGACGTGCGAACTTGCAACTTAACTCGTCCAAATGCCACTTTGGGCAACGCCATATCTGCGTACTCGGCCATCTTGTTAACGCTGCGGGCGTTCAACCAGACCCTGCGAAAGTCCGAGCAGTTCGCGACTTCCCCACACCCCGCTCAGCCAAGGACGCCGAAGTTTTCTGGGACTGTGCTCCTATTTCCGTCGTTTTGTCGAGAAGTTTGCTGAAGTAGCCCGTCTTCTAACCTGCCTCCTCAAAACGGATGTCGCATTCACCTGGGGCCAACAGCAAGCAAACCCCTTCTCGTCGCTCGTTGACATTCTCACCAATTCACCAGTCCTAGCACACTTCGACCCATCTGCCGCCACGGAGCTTCGTACTGACGCCAGTGGCCATGGCATAAGCGCAGTGCTGGCGCAGCAGCAACAAGGCATGCACCGCGTCGTCGCATATGCAAGCCGACTGTTGTCGCGCTCGGAACAAAATTATTCCATCACAGAACGCGAGTGCTTAGCTCTCGGCTGGGCCATTGCGAAATTCTAACCATGCCTGTATGGCCGACCATTCTCATTTATTACGGACCACCATGCGCTTTGCTGGTTCTCCTCACTCAAGGACCCTACGGGGCGCCTTGGTCGCTGGGCGCTTCGCTTACAAGAGTACACTTTTTCCGTATCCTATAAATCTGGACAACTTCACAAGGATGCCCACTGCTTGTCCCGTTACCCAGTCGATCCCCCTGACACGAGGGAAGATGAACAAGAGGCCCTCGTTCTTTCAATTACCGACTTCACCGACATAGCTGCTGAACAACGCCGTGACCCCTCTTTGCGTGCTATTATCAATGGTCTGCACTCTCCCCACCCTGACCACTCCTTACAACTGTTCGTTCTTCACAACGACATCTTGCACCGCTACAGCGCCCGCTCTGATGGTGCTGAGCTTTTACTCGTTGTTCCTGCGCATCTTCGCTCAGACGTTTTGGCCCAGCTGCATGATGCCCCCTCCGCTGGACACCTAGGGGTGTCACGCACGTATGACCGCATTCGCCGCCGATTGTTTTGGCCTGGCCTCTACCGTTCTGTGCGACAGTACGTTGCGGCATGCGACCTCTGCCAGCGCCGCAAGACACCTGCTCTGGGACCTGCTGGTACCCTCCAGCCCATTGAAGTACCAGATGAGCCATTTTTCCGAGTCGGCCTCGATCTTCTAGGACCTTTTCCCATGTCGGCCACCGGTAATAAGTAGATTGCTATTGCTACCGACTACGCAACGCGGTATGCCGTTACACGCGCCCTCCCCACCAGCTGCGCTACTGATGTAGCCGATTTCCTTCTTCATGACACCATTCTGCGTCATGGTGCTCCTCATCAGTTGATCACTGACCGCGGCAGCTATTTTCTATCTAAAGTAGTCGAAGAGCTCCTGCGATCCTGCTCTACCCACCACAAGTTCACTACAGCGTACCATCCGCAAACCAACGGCCACACGGAACGCCTCAACCATACCCATACGAATATGTTAGCGATGTACGTCTCCAAGGATCACAAAGATTGGGACATCCACTTACCTTTCGTTGCACGCATTTGCTCTCCAGTATATTCGCCAGTACGCATTTGCTCGCCAGTGTATACTTTATTCCCCGTAACAATATCAGCATTTATTAAACAACAAGCTTTCTTTCTTCATTCAACCTAATCGTCATCACTATTAGTAAATTTGGTTACATTGTCGTAATCATTTTTTAATAATAAACGGTAACGTGTTCTAGGAGACCACATACAGGTAACGACAAATCGCGCTTGCGTATATTTGATTACTGGACGACGTTGGTTATATCTCTCTCCCTCCCTCCACTAACTTTTAGTGTGAATGTTGTCATGTTCTCTTGCTGTAGCCCAATGTGTATTGTGCAATAACCATGTTATCTTGCTGTAGAGTTCAATCAAGCGAAGCCATTTTTAGCTATGCGTGTCTGCCAATAAGCCATACTGCGTTACTTTGTGTTCACTGCCTTAATAGAAACTGTTACATTGTGGAAAAAAATGGATCTGATCACTACATATTTCAAAAACCTATTGCAAGACGAAGGGCGCTCTTGGCGACATCTGGCTAGTGTCTGTTTCTGGCTGTACAGTGGGCTGAGTACATGGAGGGCACGTTGCAACTGTATATATTTTACCTAAGGCACATCCTACGGGCGCCATCAACTTGAGGCGTTCAACTGTTTTGTTACTTTTACACATTGAAACGGTATTTGATAAGGTCACGAAGCGTGGAACGCAGCAACCCGACCATTTTCACGCCTATGAGTTCACCGCAGCCCTGTTCGTTTAGTTGACAAATATACAATACGGCCAGGTTAACAGTCCAACATTGCGGAACCTGAACCCTTCCGTAGAAGAGCGACGCGTTATCTGAATCTCATTCACAGAAGCTCCTAAACTTCACCGATAAATCACTCTTATTTTACGTCACTAACTACGTAACCAACTATGTCTGCCCAACATATACTACAAGTGATGTCCACCTTGACGGGGTAGCGCTTATGGTGCTCAGCTTCTGGTCTCGGATAATTGCCGTAGCAGTCGCATTTCAAAGGGACAAAAGGATAAAGGCCCGCCTATTGTGTGATGTCAGCGCACGTCACAACATAGTCCAAATCCCTTCACTACGGCGTCAATCATAATAATGCCATATTATTATTATTATTATTATTATTATTATTATTATTATTATTATTATTATTATTATTATTATTATTATTATTATTATTATTATTATTAATAATGTAGCCTTTACTAGACCTTTAATTTTATCAATACCTTCATATAGCTTTGTTAAACTGAATCTGCCCCCCAGGCTACCAACCATCACAGTACTTACCACCTCAAATTGCATTCGCTCGTCAACTTTTGTGTACGCACATTGTGGTGACGCACTGAGTTTCGGCCAAAGTACATGTAAACTGGTAGCCTAAGTTCCAGAGAAACTCATGTATCCAGTATTTGGCGGCTCGTTGCGACCACCGCCAACTACTTATGGAGGGGACAACTAACAACCAACAAAAAATAAAAATAAGATATGACGTCACAATCGGAAGTGACAGTGACGTCTTGCATCTGCCCTACGTGGCGCAATATCGATTTTTCCTAGTTGCTAACCTTTTACGTGCAGTTACATATACGCGATTTTATTGCGCCTTATCGCTCGTTGATTGGGTGCGCGAGAGAAAAAAAATGACCAAAAAAGATTGAGGAAGCAAGGTTGTTTTATTAGCCAAATGGTGCACTTGCTATAAATATTGAAAACAATTGAGATGAATTTGTGACAACTATTCACGAGCACAATGACATATTAGTTCAAAAACTTACGTTGCCGAATCATGGAAAACCATTGCGTCGAGACAACAGCTTCAAAACATCGCTTTGTACCATCGAGTACAGCGTATTGTTGCTGTGTGGCCATGCGATAGCGAAAGCAGTCTGCCGTCGCAAAAGCGGCTACCTAATCCCTTTGTGAGCTAGTTTAGCTCTGAAATGTCACGCCAAAGAACAGCAAATAAGCAAATTACTTAACTACGGGAGGTACACACGAAACTACGACGCAAAAGTGAGCTATGCCTTGTTGACCCGGCAGGGTGCCAAACTAAACAACCTCAGAGAGCAAATTGCCTGGATACGCCCCCCATTTATGACACTTGACCTGAAAACGAGAGAGAGATGTAGACTTTATTAATTTCCGGCAGATTGCTGGAATGGGCTCCCACCTAGGGGCCAACGGAGAGACCGAGTCTCCCGGCAGCTTCCTTGGCCTGCTGGATCACCCAAAGTTGCTTGTCCAGGCCCAAACTGAGCAGCGCAGTCTGCCAACGCGCCCGAAGGTCTTCATTGGAGGCCGCGACCCCAGAATTTCTGACTAATGCTGGACATTCCCATGGGATATGGCCAAAAGTGGCTCTGGTGGTACAGTACTGGCATATATTAGAACCATATACGTCGGAATATATGTGGTGCATGATGACGGGGTTCGTTTATGTGCGTGTTTGTAGCGGCTGCCACTGAACAGACTTGGCCCGATTAAGATTGGAGTGAGGCGGAGGGTACATCCCGCCTTTGCAGTCGATAGTGTTGAGTTATGTCATTAAAGTTAGTGAGCCGATCATCCCATTCCCACACCGGCGCAGAAAAGTTCGTTTGGGTGGCCGCTTCATCTGATGTGACTCGGAACGTAAGACCTCGAGCCACGTTGTGCGACACTTTATTCGGACTGCCCTCCGGGTTACCTAGTGGTGTGTGGGCAGGGAACCACAGGATGTGCACGTGTTTGTCCGCCTCCCCGTAAACGAGGCAATCAACAATTTAGCCAAGTGTCAAATAAACAGTGAATTATCTTTGACATACAGAAAATTACGACTATTTCAAAAACCATTATATTGAGTTTTTGGTTTTGGTTATTTTGCCCCTACTCACCCACAGTTGCGCTTTATTTGTCGGCGCGCGTTGATGCCCGTGGGAATAGGTCTTCGACGTTTATCGTTCCAAGTTTCTAGACAGACTGATAATTTGACCATGGTTCGATACGGCCATGTCGTTACTCGTATTGATGTACGATTAGCTCATGCGTTTCAGAAATATGTATGTATATGTATATGTATATGTGTGTATGTATGTGTATGTGTGTGTATGCATATTTGTGTGTATGCATATGTGTGTGTATGCATATGTGTGTGTATGTATATGTGTGTGTATGCATATGTGTGTGTATGCATATGTGTGTGTATGCATATGTGTGTGTATGCATATGTGTGTGTATGCATATGTGTGTGTATGCATATGTGTGTGTATGCATATGTGTGTGTATGCATATGTGTGTGTATGCATATGTGTGTGTATGCATATGTGTGTGTATGCATATGTGTGTGTATGCATATGTGTGTGTATGTATATGTGTGTGTATGCATATGTATGTGTATGCATATGTGTATGTATGCGTATGTGTGTGTATGTATGTGTATGTGTATGTATGTATGTATATGTATGTGCATGTGTATGTGCATGTGTATGTGTATGTGTATGTATGTATGTGTGTGCATCTGTATGTATGTATGTGTATGTGTATGTATGTATGTGTGTGCATCTGTATGTATGTATGTATGTATGTATGTGTGTGCATCTGTATGTATGTATGTGTGTGCGTCTGTATGTGTGTATGTATGTATGTGTGTGCGTCTGTATGTGTGTATGTATGTATGTATGTATATGTATGTGTATGTATCTATGTGTGTGCGTCTGTATGTGTGTATGTATGTATGTGTATGTGTATGTATGTAAATGTATGCGTCTGTATCTATGTGTGTGCGTCTGTATGTGTGTATGTATGTATGTGTATGTGTATGTATGTAAATGTATGCGTCTGTATGTGTGTACGTGTGTATATGTATGCGTCTGTATGTGTGTGCGTGTGTGCGTGTGTGCGTGTGTGCGTGTGTGCGTGTGTGCGTGTGTGCGTGTGTGCGTGTGTGCGTGTGTGCGTGTGTGCGTGTGTGCGTGTGTGCGTGTCTGTATGTGTGTGCGTGTGTGCGTGTCTGTATGTGTGTACGTGTGTACGTGTCTGTATGTGTGTACGTGTGTACGTGTCTGTATGTGTGTACGTGTGTGCGTGTCTGCGTGTGCGTGTGTACGCGTGTGTGCGTGTGCGTGTGTGCGCGTGTGCGCGCGTGCGCGCGTGCGCGCGTGTGCGCGCGTGTACGCGCGTGTACGTGTGTACGTGTACGTGTGTACGTGTGCGTGTGTACGTGTCTGTGCGCGTGTGCGCGCGTGTGCGCGCGTGTGCGTGCGTGTGCGTGTGCCCGCGTGCGCGTGTGCGTGCGTGTGCGTGTGCCCGCGTGCGCGTGTGCGTGCGTGTGCGTGTGCCCGCGTGCGCGTGTGCGCGCGTGTGCGCGTGTGCGCGTGTGCGCGCGTGTGCGCGTGTGCGCACGCGTGCGCGCGCGTGTGTGCGTGTGTGCGCGTGTGTGCGCGCGCGTGCGTGCGCGCGTGCGCGTGTGCGCGTGTGCGTGTGCGTGTGTGTGTGCGTGTGTGCGTGTGTGTGTGTGTGTGCGTGTGTAATTTTCGGTGACTTCAATACGTGATATTCTGCTATGCAGTTTTACAATGTCAAAGTTAAATAGGTTTACTCATATTATTGATGTTCCCACTCGTATTACACCCTCTACTGAATCTTCGATTTATGTATAGCTGCCTTAGATAGCAGTGTCACAAGTGCAGATGTTATCACTTGTGACCTAAGTGATCATCTGTCCTTGTATTGTACGGTACCAAAATTATCAGCTCAGTCCCTCGAGTATTTTGTTACTGCTATGCCTTCAAGGATCATAACCACTGACAAAATTGAACGGTTTGCGTGTAGGTGTCAGCAGTAAATTGGGGAGAGCTATTACAAGACAAAATGACTCTAATGCATTATGTGATACATTTCTAGACAAGTTAGTTAAATGATATGATCAAGCTTTTCCCATAACATCAACACGTCAGTGCAAAAAAGTTAGAAAGGCTTTAATAACCCGCTCACATTTAAAACGTATATCTAAACAGAAAAGGCTGTTTAAAAAGTTTTTAATTAAAAAAGAAATACGGATATTTGATGAATTTAAGAGTTTTAGAAACAGGTTAGGAACAAATTTTAAAAAATCAAAACATCAATACTACGCTAACAAATTCGCTGAAATACATTTTGATCCCCGTAGAACAAAGTCTACACTCAAGAACATTAGAAAAATACATATACCACTTTGGCCACTCAAATTAACTCGAGTAACCAGATTTATACCGGAAAAGATCTCGCCAATCAACTTAATTTGTTCTTACTCACATCTGGGTCATTTGATTCGGATAGTAGCTCGAGGAATGCTGGCTTGTAAATTAAAACTTGACACGAGCGTATTCTATTCTTTTGCTGACTTGGTTACTCGCGTACCATTGGTAAACTCCTAGTTACAGAACTTATCGGCCTGGTTATTTACTAATCGTCTACAGTTAAATGTCAGTAAAACGAAGTTCATGGTATTTCCCGCCATTAATAAATTGGTGATGCTGAATGATGCTGTTACGATTTGGCGTGAGCGATTTGAGCGTGTTACGCAACGCAAATTTCTTGAAGTTCAGTTTTAACAAATTCTACAATGGACTAAGCATGTATATTTCATGACACACAGTACTTCCAAAACAATATAGGTATGGTAAATAACCATCGCAATTTACTGCCTACATACCTTGAACGACAGCTCTACTTTTCTTTAATACATTCTCACTTTCGTTACTGCATACTTGTTTGCGGGGTAACATCTCGAAACAATTATAACAACTTACTCAATGTGCAAAAGAAAGCTCTCCGTTTTGTTCCTAATTTATGATATTATGAGCACGTGACCTCGTTTTTTTAACGTGAGTCAAATACTCGGCATTCGTGCAATGTATGCCTATAGCGACTCTCCAACATCATTTGTTCTCAATAAGCAGCCGACCCTGCAAGGTTTTCATCCACTTATACGAACAATTGCCCCAAGTACCACTTCAGACGTTCTGCATACATTACGCCCTAGACTGGAACAAATAAGGGAGAACAATTATTGTGAACTGGCAAATTTCAAATCTCTTACGTAACCACAAAAATTTAATGTCCTGTACTACTACACAACACGCGCTGGTAGCATTTCCACAAGCAATTGGAAAAAAAATATTTCCTTGACTAAGATTTTCGTGTACTTTCATAAATACAATTCTTGAATGTTTACTCATTTAAAGCTTCAATTTGTTGACTATTATGTACTCATTTATTTATTCTTTGTAATTTGTGCATCACAGTGCAATATTGTCGATATATCTGCAAGTCCGTTTTCCCACCATTTCTTCTGTATTATTTGTGTATTATCACAAGGAGCTGCTTACATTTTCCTATACTACAGACACCGCGATGCAATCTACAGTATGTACAGTGTGTATGTGAATAAAAATGAGGTTTGCCACGATCCTATATGCTTTATTGTGTAGAATAACCAATTTGAACCCCCAAATGTTTCTTGGATTGGTCCTCGTCATTGGGTCCGACAATGTTAGGACACGTTATCGAGGCATCACATTAACACAAGTGATTTTTTTTTTTTTTACAGCGAGGGCCGTTATGAGATCACAAGGGTCATTTTCGGCGCCGTAGTTGTCCGCGGCTGCCTCCGCCGCCACCGGTGTTCGTAACCACTATCGCGAAAGAAACAAAATAATAGATAAATAAAAAATACGGAGGATAGAATGGTATTCTAACCTGGGCCTGATAAGTGGCACCCAGTATTTCATTACTGAGCGGCGTCGGTGCTTGGCCCCGCCGCGGCGGTCTATCCTAGCTATATAAGGTACTCGACTGCTGACCCGCAGGATCAAATCCCGGCTGAGGCAGCTGCATTTTCGATGGAGGCGAAAATGCTGTAGGCCCATGTGCTCAGATTTGGGTGCGCGTTAAAGAACCCCAGGTGGTCGAAATGTCCGGAGTCCTTCGCTACGGCGTCTCTGAAAATCATTATGGTGGTTTGGGCACGTTAAACCCCCATGTCAATCAATCAAACTCGGTGCTTGAAACTTCGCTGCGATCTGACCCAAGGCTGGCTTCAAATGGCGTTAATATGAGTAATGAAGCGTTTTAGAACAGCAAAGGAACAACCAGTCGTTACACAATGCGAACCACGCAACGAGTGGGTGTTAGAATGCTCCAACGTGTTACAAAAAGCCTGAAACATTATTCTTCATCGTCGTCAGCCACAGTATACATAATTGTTCACAAGTGTGTAACGGGAACCACACTTCTCCGAAGAACGACGAAGAATGAGATTGCCACAGAAATATTATGATGATTTATGGCATAGCGGGTACACTGCAAGTGTGCTTGTAGTAGTTACCCTAAAAGTGTTTTAAGAATTAAAGCTCTAGAAAGTCCGCTCTTCCAGTTTTCCCTGTGAGTGTGCTTCGCGTTTTGTGCATCCCTGGCGGTTTTTTATTCATTTCAATCTATCACTTACTGAACTTGATAACGCATACAAAGCGCGCAACGTAATTTAGTCTAGATAATAAAATCAAGTGAACGCATGTTTCATTATTTTTAAGAGAGGATAGACAATGACATCTGCCATCAAAATTTTGTTTGCAGTGCTTACTAGTACGTATTACGATCAAGAAAACGCATGAGTAAAGTTATAACAGCGGCCGAATGGGGCACGAATTCACAGAAATACTACTGAATTAGAAATGCTCGTAAAAGCAAACACCAGGCAATTTAAATGCTGGACGTAATAACGCAGTTCTAGTGGTTACGAAGATCACTGAACGACGGCAAGGTTACTGACCGACGGCTAAGCCTTGGAGTCTGCTTCATTTATTTATTTATTTAATTTCAGTTTTTACTTTTTCGTAGCCACCCCAGCGTTTTTTACATCACCGATGCATACAAACTCACAAGCTTTGTACAGAGTGCAGTTCCTATTTATAACAACAAGGCCAGTGAACTCCTACAAATAACGCTCCGTAATGTCAACTACACAATCACCAAACGCAATCATATATGAAGCCACAACTCTACTCTACACTCTTATGTTTTCTTTTCTAGGAGTCCTTGAAACTCATATCTTTTCGGTGTCAGGGCATCAGAATGAAAAAAAAATTCAGTCAACATAGGAATATTCTTTATTATGAAAGAACTTTGATATTTAAGCCCCTAAAGCACACACCGACTTCGTAAGAGCCAAAGATGCCCTAACGGCAAGTCGGTGTACTGAAAAATAAAAGCGGATATATCGCCCAGGGAATAACAACAGTGCTGGGGGTCCCGGCCGCCAAGGCGGCCATAGTCAGTCTTATAATCTGGGATTGCTGGCGACTATATACGCTTCATACTAGAGCGCCTGAACTACAAAATGGTAAAAAAAAGGACACCGTAACCACACAGCTAGCCTCAAAAAATGCACGGCCACTCCACTCTAGGAAAGTATACGATCTTCCCAGGGCTTCGTCTCTGATCCAAATATGGCTCCACTACTTTACGATGTTTTGAGGCTGTCTTTTTGTTTTTCATACAATAGCAATTCTGATTTCAGCCCATAGACAAATGTACTCATTCATGGCGAAAAAAAAGTTCAATTTAACTATCGAAGGCGAAAGCCCATACTGCTCATTTGATAATGCGTTAAGATATATAATGGAGGACCAAACTTTTTGCGAGACATAAAGGACCCCTGTTTGAGAAAAAAAGGCATAAAGGGATGCTTAAAAGATTTTTGATGAGAAACTATTTTTCGCGTTTTATTAAATTACAGTTTCGCAAAGCCGGACACATCACTTTTTCAGCGAGAAGACGAGCAAAAAGAAAACGTGTGCAGCGATCACCACCTTGAAATTCCTGCACAGATTGTCGTGCCATCATACACTTTGCTGTTGTATAAAGTAGGTCGTACGCACGACCTCATCAGGCAGAAAAGAAGCGAGATCTTCTCTAAGAGGACCGTAAACCTAACGTACCAAGTTTCAGAAAATCTTGTTGAACTAATCTAGCCAAATAGCAAAAAAATACACTTTGAAATCGGGATGTCACAAAAGGGAATTTTGGCGCGAAATTTAGAAATAAAGCTGTGACCTCAATTTTCATGTTTACTGAACAACATGTGATGCTAAAAAATTGAAATAGAGTTCTTTGGGTAGAATTTATCAATATAGACTGATTGTTTCACTTTTGTGCCACTTTAAATTACCTTGAATAAGGTAAGAAGGAGACGATGGAAGCTTGCCATGAGAAATTCATTAAAATAGTGTAATTGTTGGAGCTGACGTTTCGAAATGCGGGCTTGTCTTTTCAATGCAGCAACTGATTCAGTTTCAGCCGTGAAAGGACAAGTTCGATTCGCGAAACATCGGCACCAGCACCGACACCTTGTTTTTGTAATTTTTCGCTTAAATTACGTTGTCGTTCTTAGTTGGTTGGCGTTATTCTTCTAGGGCTTACCTTCAGCACTGCTCGTGGTGTTGCATTGCCCCAGAGATCAGCCAATCATTGATCAAGCTACCGTGTAGTGTGATTACATCATCATACAATGACGTCATGTGGGGACGTGATGGCGTCACAGACTTCGGTGATCTGTGACGCCAAGATTACGTAACTACATGCCGTCATTGATGAAGTAGGCCACGAGGGTTTTCGCGTGACCTTTTTGTTCTGCCGTGTTTCACTCAGCGTCATCGCGCAACGAGCCAATCAGGGCTCTCGTTTTAAGAGTGCTCGTGTCGATCGGTGTTCTGAAATAACGAAGAAATGTAACAGGCCGAGTCAAAATACCACCGAATCGAAAATCGCGGCAATGAAGTCGTATGTCCATTGTCTTGGGTTTATGATATACATATCAGGGACCTATCAGAAAGGGTGGCATAGAAAATAACATGCGACAGATCTTCCCTCCGAAGCTATGTCTTCTTTTAGTATTATTACTTACAACCACTGAGTAACTCGTATGACAGTGTTACAAAGCATAGGTACTGGTTAAATAAAGAAAACCAGCTGTAGCAGTAAGGGAATCAAAATTCAGACAAACAAGTCGCTGAAGCGCCAGTTATGTTACTGAAGTGAACTCCTGCTCGCACAATGCGATTGAGGTCAGACTGACTTTCGCTTCTCCCGTTTCTTCGATATAGTAAAATTTACGAGACCAAAAGTGAGGTTATAATATTGCGCAAATAAGCTAATTGGCTCTAGCAGTGCGCTTCAAGATCACTGCAACCGAAACTTCGAGTAGCTATCCAAATTGGCCACAATGGTGCCGCTCTCGAGCTACAAGAGTTCGAGAGCGGCACCGACTCAAAAGGCATCTATGAATTACCGGATCGAGCCATTTCTATAGAAAATGCTGGTAATAACTACTGAGCTTTCGCGTGCAAGATGGACTGTGCGAATAGATGGAATTAGAAATACGAAGTGTGGACGTCCACTTTGTCACAACACGCGAGGAAGAAAAGAAGGAAGATGCTGGAAAAGTTGTCTGCGGGAAGAAATAAAGCACTCAAGACAATTCTCATCGCACCTACAAATATCCTCTCTAAATTTGGCTGACTACGATAAACTACAGCACTACAATTACACTAGGTTGTACTGGCCACCGAAAGCATTGAATGGTCCAGCCTGTTTCGTGGTGTCTCGAAGGGGAAACGCTGTACTCAGAGTAATGTAGGCAGTTGCAGAACACAGTTGTGCACTTAGGCTCATTAGCCCCTCCGAAGCTGAAGTAAGCTCTTTTACATGTCTCTCCCAGTAACAGGAGTGACAGGAACACAGTTAGGTAGCCAGAAACAGCAAACGTTCTGGAAGACAAACGGACGATCGTGCGGTGCTTTGCCGTTAAACTGCAAAGGAGCGAGCGAGGAGAAACAGCAAAGGAGAAAGCTATAAGGTGTCTGAATCTGAAGTGGCTAACAGCATCGCTACATGAATGGACGGTCATTCGGCACCGATGCATGTGTGGTTGTCCCAACGCGATACCTAAACGGCGGTTAACACCCGACGAGAAGAACCATGGCGGGAAACTCGGGATGAAACACCAGTTACCTTGGTTATCCTTCGAGGAGTTGGATGCCTTTTCGGTGTCTCTGCTAGGAAGCGCATAACAAAATTGTTGTTGCATTCCTCCCTCCCCCCCCCCTCCGCGCTTTTCCCTGCACACACTGACCAGCTACTTTTTGTTGCAGCTTAGTTGGAACTTGAAACTTAAGTTGGGCCAAATACGGTACGTATGTGAACAAGAAGTGGAACCAAGGGGTTCAATTTCCTTTCATCGCAATCGTAAGGAAACGAACAAAAAAAAATACATTTAATAAAAGAGTAAAGGAAGTGTATTAATCTTTGTAGAATAATACACGCATGATCAAGCAAGTAAGTGGAAATGGCTGAAGCCTCTGTTTTGCCACCATGTTCGTGGATATAAATAGCGATCTGTTTATGCATATTTCCCTTCCCCTTTAAAGCATTAGCTGTCATTGAGTCAGTAAAACCTAACCAAAATCACTGTAATCGCTATTATTATCCATTTTGTATACTTACTGTGCCCTCACGCGCACCTCAAAGTTCAGAGAACGTTAATTGCGGGTTCTTTTGTGTCCCGGCAAGTCAAGAAGAGCTACCGCTACAAATGTCTCGGTCTCCTGTTCTATACTTCTTTCTTTCTAGCACAGTGTTTTCCTTCGCCTCTCTCGCCCTCAATTTTTTACGGAATGAGATGCCCTCCTGCCAAGGAATAAATACTGCTCGTAAACGCAGTATATAAACGACCTAACAAATCGTCTCAATTAGCCGCATGACTTTAACTCACGTTTACTAGAATACAGGTCGATGTTGACTACAGTATTGGCTAAAGACGGCTAAATGATCATTGATTACTAACTATATTCATCCGCTGCTATAACACCAACATTTCTTTATTCAGCCTAAATCTAAGAGGCCTATAGTACACTTGCGACTTGTTCCGGTCACGCGACTGGTCGAAAATGGCCGCCGTAGTTAAAAAGCGACTGCATTGGCTCCGCCTCTCGCTGCTTGATTTTGCAGTCGCGTGACTGCAGTCACACACCTCTGACACACACCTCTAAACCAGTCATATTCACAAGAACAGGAAGTTGGGTTATCAGGCGGGAAATTGCAATGCTAGCCATATGCCAGCGGACTTGAATTCCGTGCGGTGATGGGGACGTGCTGCATGCAGGTGTAAACCTCAGTCACCTTGAGTCTCTTTTTGGCCGCAAATGATCGTGAGTTTGGTGCGCGTCGCAGGTGTGAGTGAGCCTTAATCATTGAAGTGTCCGCTTACTTGCTTTCATTGCGCTGCTTTTTATAGCGCGAGACTGTGCGCTCTCCTTTCGGGGTGGCTTACGTCGACACCAAGCGACGGCAGCGCCAACAGCGCAATCTTCTGCTCAAGACGTCGGTGGCGCGCCAGGACGACGACTGGTTTTCTGTGCCACTGGTGAACGCCGTGTTTCTGCCCTACTACCATATTGTCTTCATACCGACCTCCATGATGTTGCCGCCTTTTCTGGTGAGTGGGTTTCGCCACCGACTCCAGGGGTTCGGTTGTGAAGAGAATTATGATACACTGTTTGAAAAAAGGTAGTAGTACTTGCTAAGTTTGGGGTAGTAATTTTTTGTTACATATGTTACAATCCTGGTAGTAGGCGCAGTTAGTAGCGGCGATGGTCGTAACAGTTTCTATCTCTACTGTTACTACCAGCAATTTAGTAACTGTTACTACTCTAGCCGTTACCTCCCATGGGTAGTTACTTTAAAGGTTTTAAGAACAAAGTAGTAACCAATATTACCTTGTCGATTCCTTAGGCATATTATTATTGGGACTGCTAATGTTGGTCAATCAATGTCTAATTACTAGACAACTTCAGGTAATGAAGCGTGGTGTGCCATGAACACGAAGAATACATGCAATGACCTAACAAGTTCACTTTTTTTTTTACGCATGCATGTAGTATAAACTAAGCGTTGGGTTATATATATAGCCCCTACTTTGCAGGTGCGTGTCTGGCACAAAGGAGCACTGGTGTTTCAGGATGAATTATAACAAATGTGAACCTATATAACACTGCATTGTACTACCTGATTACGTGTGTTTGGGGATGTAGCACAATACTTTCAATCAGCCTTACCTGTAATAAATTATATGTTATATCTATTTATTATAAAAGGACCACAAGAAGGCATTATGTACAGCGGCCGAAACAAGGTACCGAACTTATTCTCAGTGCATTTGAATGCTTCACACGGCTAACATATAAGCAGTTAAAAGGTAATAATCGTTTTGGAATTTGGACGCGCCAAAACAATGATAATATTTAGAGATACGCTGCAGTAGATTAATTGTGACTGTCCTCGGGGCTAATTGTTACGACATAGTTATTTTGATCCGTCGGTCTTGCTAATTTGCTGTAATTTACTAAGTTTGTTGTAATTGTCTGTGACAACGCGTGTAGCAGTTGCCTATGGTCCGTTAACTTGTAATTCTCCGTTTTGAAATTACGAGAATGGCGTTTACATATCTCGTTAGCACAACTTAAAACAAACTTTTTTTCTTGAGCATTAGATATCTTCTGTGTCCTGTTTCCGCTTAATGATGATACGTCGAGACGATTCCTCTCATAAGTTACCAGAATCAAGGTCGCACACTATTTTAGATAAGATAGTCAACAGGCGGGTAGCAAAAAAGTAGGAAAGGGGCAAGAAAGGTAGTAATGACTGCAGTTACTACCTCTTTCATTGCAGTTACTAATTGCTTGCTAACGGAGGTAGTGAACAGGTCGCAAAAAATTGGTAGCCGTTGCAGCTAGTAACTGTTTACTAGCAAACATGTAGCAAAAGGGTAGTAACTGTCCAAGAAAGATAGTAACCACTGCAGTTACTACTTATTTGCTTGCAGTTGCTACCTTTTTATTACCTTTTTTTCAAGAGTGTAATCCTGCCGAAACGAACTCTAAAATATACGGCGTGATAAGAAATCATACAAATAAAAAACAGCCGAATATGAATTGAAGATTGCAGAAAACAAGACTCTCTAGGGATGATAAAAAAACGGAAATTAAAGAAGTCAAGATTAAACTAGTATTAATTAAAGAAGAAAACGAAAAGATGAACAAAATGAACAAGAAAATATAGAAGTCTAGTAAAATGGAGATTGTGGACAATCTTTGTCGGCGAGTTCACACACCTTCCCAAACTCTCGGCCTATTACCTTGAATCCACTCATATATAGGCCTAGTAACAACCGGAAAGCAGCTGAAAAAATAAATTAATACGCTCAGGTTAAAACCGGTTATAGGATATATATACTTGGAGGCTCGTGCGTTTGTTTCTTTTTTTTTTACATGCTCAAGAACTTTCGCTTATAAATCTTTAGAGAACTGGTATTCGTTCTATATTTTTACGGCACCCTTGCGAAATCGCGCTTTCACTGTAGCCACCTCGAACCATCTCCCATATTTCCAAGAAGGACTAAAACGAAAATGTCTTGTAGTAAAAGCTTTCAGCCTATTTCAGCCAAATAGTCTTGCACAGTGGGTTTGCGAATTCGGTAACAACTATACAGAAGCTTAGACGGTAAGATCTGTAGTGTATGCAAATGTTATGGTAGACCCGATGGCAGCCAATTCCACGCTATAGGCGGCACCTAGATCCCCCTTAGCGAGTTTCTACATTCGTACCATTTCCTCCTGAACTGTAAATCCTTGGGGGCTCGCATGAGCCTCTTAGCGTTCGGCGATTCCCGTACACGTGGTATTTTGAATTCATTCGGAAATTTGAAGGCTGAGCGGGCCAATAAAACGCATGAGTGCATTGGGGCTGTTGCGCAGATACAACCTTGAGGGGTGGACTCATGTAAACAGACCAGCATACTTATTAACATGTGGGAGATCACGTCCCGAAGCCATGCTACGAGTATGAGTGGCTAGAAGCCGTTGTGGAGTGCTCCGGTAATTTCGACCATCTGCGTGGTGCAGGGCGCAGCAATTGTTTTTTTTTTTCACAGGGAGGGGGTGATCAATCATACTTTAGGTATGTTCGGGCGTGCGTTTCTGTGTGCGCGTGTATATCTAGGCAAGCGAAATTGATAATTTTGGGAGGTTGTTGAACCTCCAACTCCCCCCCCCCTTCCCCCCTGTCTGCCACTGATCTGCATGATGTTCTTTAACGAGCACTCAGTATCGCTCAGTACATGAACCTCTGGCGTTTCGCATCCATCGAAACGTGAAAACCACAGCCGGGATTAAAACCGAGACCTTGGGGTCGTCATTCGAGCGCTGCAACTGCCCCAACACGGTGGACGGAGCATTGTAAATAAAGAAAAATCTGGCGAAGAAGACCGGTAAACCTGAACGGACATCTCTATATGCTCCGAAAGGTGCTCGTCTTATTCACGGAATAACGTGCTTGAACGGCAGTGATGCAGCAAACTAGCTTGGTTAGTGCGTATACTTATGACGGCCAGCGACAAAAAGACCCGAAACACGGAGAAGAACGCGACACAGGCGTTGCCTTTCAACTGAAAGTTTGTCGCAAAAACTGGGCATATTTGAACAGAAGTGGAGGCGCTAAAGAAACATTATCATACCAGACTAAGCTTCTCGACGAGTATGTTGAAGACCGAAAATTTCAGCATAAGTGAGCGTTTGATAGAAGGGTCAGGCACTTGTCTTTCGCTTTTGTTATTTGAAATGCTTCTGCTATTTCGCGCGTGCACCTGCTCTTGTTGCGCGTCATTATTTTACCGCGGTTCTTTCCAGTTCAGGCACGCAATCACACTGCCAGCATTGGAGAAAAAAATGCGTAGCCGGCGCACCTTTCAGAGAGCAGAGAGTGCTCTCTTAGACGTTCCAACATCATCCCATCTGATCGATGTATACGTGCCACCGCATGACAAAAGGACGCAGCACACCACCATTGTAGCATGCAGTACCAGTGAATGGTCAAGGGTACACTTCATGGAGCACATTTCACCACTGCCCCGCCGTGGTGGTCTAGCGGCTAAGGTACTCGACTGCTGACCCGCAGGTCGCGGGATCATATCCCGACTGCGGCGGCCGCATTTCCGATGGAGGCGGAAATGTTGTAGGCCCGTGTGCTCAGATTTTGCTGCACGTTAAAGAATCCCAGGTGGTCGAAATTTCCGGAGCCCTCCACTACGGCGTCTCTCATAATGATATAGTGGTTTTGGGACGTTAAAGCCCACATATCAATCAACATTTCACCACTGGCAGCTGCCCGCCCATTGCGCGTCCTTTTGCCAACGCTTGCGTACACACTTTTTTTTTTGCCAGGACGAAGACTACGTTTGCGTCATAATGACCCACTCTCTTTAAAAGATGCCGTTATCATAAAAAAAGAATGCTGCTATCTCCTACCTGCAATCTCACACGCACCGTTTCAAATATGCCACGTTTTTACCCTTAAACTTTCAGTTTATATCGCCTGTGTCATGTACTTTCTTGTATTTCGTGTCTTCCTTGCGCTGTCTGTTGTGACTTGAACGGCGTATGAACACTTCAATCAGGTTAATTAGGAAGCATTTGTTCATTCGTCGCGCTTTTACGTGGAAAACAACAAAGCCATTAATAATCGTGATGGTAGTATGGTGGCAGGTGAATACACAATGTCCATTTAATCAGCTGCAGTAGCTGCGAAATGCCAACCTCCAACAACCAACCCACGGACCACAGAAGTGGTCGAAAGAGCCAAAACGAAACTGTTCGCTTTGAAAAAGACAGTTTTACGACACATACATTCATCGCAGTTTGCTTCTCAAAACATGTAACAAAAACATCATGGGCGGCATTTGAAACTGCTCTCTGGTATAGCGTAGCACGTACACGTTTTCTCATCTTGCAGGTCAAGCGCCCGGAAACTGAACTCATTTTGCGCTTCGCGTATCCGCAACAAATTCGAGAAGGGATATTCACAAATGCAACGTGGTTCGCCGCGAATATTTGGTTCCTTTGTCTGATTTTTTTTTAATTTCTGAAAGCCCACGCCGGCCGATGCAGGCAAATATAAGGAAAACTGCCACAGGCCTATTGTTCGAGGCGGACAATGTTTTTCAAATTCTGGTAGCGCGCGTTAGTTTAAGACATGTCTAACCTTTTTACAGCGCCGAATACAGGCACAGCGGTGGAAGTAGACTGTGTAGCCATGGGTAAACACCGGCACTACAACATTCTATCGAAAGTAATTTAGCACATCTGAAGCACAACATGGTGGCTCTATTGTGTCACGCAGACTAGCACCTCTTGTGTTTCTTTTATTTTTAAATTATTTTAACTAAAATTTTCTAAGCTCAACACGGAAAATAACCTTTTTTCACCACCGAATACGAGAAAGACATGTTTCATCTAGTTATGATTTGTAAGGAGAAAATAAAACTTCACTCGCTATTTGCTGTCCACACTGTCTGATAATGGCTTTCCTTTAAAGGATATATCAACGCCTGTCATGCCTAGTAGCTATCAATACTTACAAAAAAATAACATTCTTTATTCGTTGCTCCAATATGAAGGAGTGTTTTTCTGGGTGCTAAGTAAATACATATTTCCAGGGTGGTAGCCCATGTGCACAGAATGGTTTGCTGACGCGATTGGTTCACTGTAATACAAGCAAGAACTTCAAAGTTTAACGTACAAAACAGCAGCACAAGCTTGGCGTATAGAAACAAGCAAACGCGCATTGCAGGCGCTGTACAGTTCCACGATATTTTCGTTATTGCGCAAGGCATGCTCATAAGTGCAGCTAATGACAAGTCATGCACTGTGCAGAAAATGGGGTTCTGTAAGGAACATAAGGTTACCATTCGATCATGCCACCATATATGAGGAGACCAAGTGGGATAACTTCGATTTGATTGATTGATTTGTGGGGTTTAACGTCGCAAAACCACTATTTGATTATGAGAGACGCCGTAGTGGAGGACTCCGGAAATTTTGACCACCTGTGGTTCTTTAATGGGATAACTTCGACAGGCTTGTATAAAAAACACATAAACGAAAAGGTTCCCATGGAAACTGTTTCATGTACAACAAATTAAGACTCGGTGGCCTTCAGGCCATCAAAAAAGTACAAGTTCGCTCCATTTGTGTGAAAAAGTCAAAGGCAACTCTTGCACGTGCCCCATTCGTGTTTTTTGCGATTGTTTTCATTATTTATCGGGTTAGTTTTCCTTTTTTTTTTTCTGGCGCACCACCTTCAATAATAGCGAAAGTCGGGCTAGTTGGTGGTTCATGCTTTGGATGTCGTCTCTTCTTCTGTCCTTGTCTATATATTTTTGTGCTGTTTTTACATCCCAAGCACCACCTTCAATTTGTCTAATTCGGGTGAACAGCCGCAGTCATTGCAGGGGTGAAACACAAGATGTCCAGATTTTTTTTCTTCCTCTCTCTCACAATGATTCTGATGTTCCGTAAGTATTGCGTTGAGGTACCTTTACGCAATTTTCACAAAGGTCGTGGAATCGAATACAGGCTGCGGCACCTGCATCTTTGATGGAGGCGAAAACGAACGACGCCCGTGTACTCATAGGTGCACGTTGAAGAACCCCACGTGCACCGGAGCCCTCCACTATAAGACATCTCCCATAACTCTATTGAGGTTTTGGTTCGTTAAACCCCAGATATTATTACCTTCCTGTAGTTTGGCGTATATACCTATAGGTTTTGGCAGGTCCACCCAGTATAGACCAACCGTTCGGTGCATTTAGTCATGACAAATAGGCGTATATGTGTCAGCGCATGTCGTTCTCTACTCTCGTCGCAGACGTCGCAGTACCCTGCGGCGTCGTACGGGGGCCTGGGTCACGTGCTCGCCCACGAAGAGAGCCATGCTTTCGACGTGGAAGGTGCGCCAGCTGACGCGGACGGCCTCTACCGCTCCTGGTACTCAGTTCCCACGCAGAGTCGCCTGGAGGACCGAAAGCGGTGTCTGCGCTCCGCGTACCACGTGCCGGCCGGAGGTCCCTGGCCCACCGAGGGAGAGGACTACGCCGACTCACTTGGACTGATGGTGAGTAACAACTTGGTTCAGTCTATAAGGCTTCGATTTGGGCCAGTTGTTACGACATTGTATTGTAGTTGCGCTGTGCTAAAAGTACGATAGAGTGACTGAACTAGAGGACCGGACAGGTGGAGCGCGAATTTTCAACTATTGAAAGTTTGCGCACCCCCTGTTCTGACCTCTTGTATTGTTACTCCTTTGTACCTTTCGCTCAGCGCAACTGCATTGCAATCGGTTCGGTTGACCTAGCATGACACCGAGGCCCGGTATAGAATCACTTGTAGTTATCGGCCATTTGTGACGACGGCTGCAAGCCAGGTGAAACAGAAAACCATGCACCATAGCATCCAGCCTGTCATTTTGCACGCTTGCCGCCAGCGTGCACTCTCCATTAGCTGCTACGTAACCGAACCCGCAACGCTGTGCTGACCTCACTAATTGAGGACAATTGTGGTTAATACCATAGGTCAGTGAAATCACTCAGAAGATGACTCACTAGGACTCACTCAGACACAATTTAGTCGTGATTCTTAGTCTGAGTGAGTTCGGCCGAGTAAAATTTTGGCGATTTTGAGTCCTATAGTGAGTACGGTTGATAAAAACTTTCGTCAGTGTGAGTCCGAATTATTTCGGATCAGTGACAACTTGGCGAGACTGAGTCTGAGTGAGCCCAAAGCACAAGGTATATATTATATATTTTTTAGCGATTTCCACAACTGTATGCCGACCAATAGTCATATCTACTCAGTTTCAGCATCACTATCAGCCTTACCTGGTTTCACGTTCAATTCTCACGTTATAGTCAAGCGCATTCCAGCGGTGTCTTCCATACACCATTTTAATAGTTGATTATCAGCGTTGCGAAGTATGTAAGGAAGGCCCTTGACCTTTCCCCCATCTGCCACCTCTTCCATGCAAGTTCTTGGCAAATATATCTTATTTCTGCTGCGTGGCTAGAGAAGAATCTGTGAACTGTTTGGCACGTGGTCACGTGTGTTGGAATGAACGCAATGCCAGCACACATCATCAAACGTCTCGTATACGATTTCGCCTGATGTAACTTCGCTGCTTCGTGCTGCGAACGCTGATGTGACAAACATCGAGAAAACCACTTCTCTCCGGGGAGAAGCCTTATTCCCATACACACCGGCATTACAGTTTCGCGAGGTCGCATCAAAAGGGTTCAGCTGGTGGTCTTGCTTCGTGTAACATTACGACACGTTGCCATCGCATTCACACTATTCCGCCATTTCGGTGAAAAAGATTTATTTTCGAAATTTCAGGTGAATTTCTCTAACTCATCAACTCCGCAAAATAGTGTTCTGTCAAGTTATCGACAAAGGAGCGCAATTTAGCTTCGGCGCTTTGCCATCGACGAGGACGCGGATGTAGTGATCGCCGAAAAAAAAAAAATTGGCAGATGCCCTGGGATCGCGTCGACTTAAATGCTGCCCCCCTTTCCCCGAGGTGATCTCCAAGTGAAAATGCACGTGCGGTAGGCTTTTATCCCCAATTCATTGTAACCGTACGCCATCTTCTTCAGAGTGCATATCTCACGGAGTAGACTCACTAAGTGATTCTGAAAGGCCGTCTTCTTGTATCGAGAGCCAATGGCAATAGAGCTGCACTCATGGGAGATGACGTCACGTAAAAGGAAAGCGTGTACTTTTTCCCATAGTTTCCGTCAACATCTAGAGCTGGAAGCGAACACTCAAGGCGATCGTCTTATTGATCTTCATACCAATTCACCTCACGTGCGTTGAAAAGGGAAACAAACTACGTAGTGTATATTTCTAAAATAATCCTGGAATAAAAAAGTGCACACTACACACTCTTCTGAGGATCTATCTGCGTTCTCACTGTTACTCTCTTCATTCCCGCCTTTATATATATATATATATATATATATATATATATATATATATATATATATATATATATATATATATATATATATATATATATATATATTCATCTGTGATTTCTGTGATGTTCTGCATTATATCCGTGATGTTTATACCAACTGTCCTCTTTCCTTGTCCAAGACAAACGAAAGAAATGCGTCGTAAGTGTGAAAACGTTGTAGATGGCCCTGACATTAATATATACATATATATATATATATATATATATATATATATATATATATATATATATATACACACAACTATCCTGTCATGCTTGAGCACAGACCTGCGAGACTTCACGATCTTGCTTTTTATTATGCTCAATATTGATGTCTTGGTGAAAAGCGTTCTCATCATGCCTTCAAGACACTGCCATAAGCTTGTTTTGTACGTATATGATTTTTTCGCTTCTTTATGTCAGAGCGTTCTACCTTCTAAGAAAGTGTTGGGGATGAGCCACTCGCAAGGAGGCTAGATGGATGATGCCCCGGAACTTAGTTCACGCAGAATGCAAGCAGGAAAGCCCAAAATGCCAAATCGAAAAATTTGAGCTTTAAGAGACGCGATCGAATGGCTGTTTCCAATGGTCCCGGAAGGACACGGCTCTAGCCAGAAACGTTTTTCGGGGATGAGGGGGGGGACACTTTCGTTGTATCAAACCCCTGTCTCAAACTTCCACCATTATCCCACCCCGCCATATATATATATATATATATATATATATATATATATATATATATATATATATATATATATATATATATATATATATATATATATACACCAGTACTGCCGACACAACTTTCTATTGCACTGCTATTTATGTCATTTGGTTCATGAATGCTGTTCACGCAATTGTATTTCATGAACGACACTTAAATGCACTTTTTGTACTGCCCCTTTGCACTATGCCTCAACTAAGGCCTGTAAGATATTTTCTAAATAAATAAAAATAAATAAATAAATAATTATGCACTTTACACAACAGCAATAGTTTGGTACTGTTCAGATGCTCCATGAGCATCTTCGTAAGCAAAGACTCTGTTAGCACACGCACAAGGATACGGCGTGGGTCATTTGCCACTTCTGCAGCATGATGGATTGCACGCATCAAATTAAACAGCTCCGCGATCACGCAAGAAACAGTGAAAATACAAACTGTACATACATAGGGAACAATATCAGGCAAGAGTATATGAACAATGATAAACAGAAATGAATATGAAGATAGCAACACTCGGAAAAGACAATAAAAAGAGCCTACGAAATACAACAGTGAGATAAAGAATATAAATGAAAAAGGAATGACATAAATACAGATGAGAGCATCAACATTCGCAAGAAACAACCACGTAAACCAATCGAACTAAAAAAAAAAAAGGATAGCTCAGCACCTACACTAACAATAAAAAAAGGGTGCCCGTATAGAAAGCGATGACAGTAAAGTGTGGCATAAAAAACACTGAATGACCAACAGAGAGGCGAGCTGTTCAAGCTATACCTCCATTTTTTAATAGCGTAATTTCTTTTCCAAATCGTCTTGCACCGACAGGTATGATAATGTGGGCTCGTTGGTGCATCTCGGCAGGCAGTAGTGCAGCATTGGTCTGCCAGGGCACATGCATCCAATGTATATTCTTTTAGTTATCATCTGCTTCACTTGTGCCTTATTTTCAACAACGAGGAGGAAGACGGAGCAGCAGTAGCGGCAGCAGTGCCGGGGACGGCGAATCCTTAGAAAGTCTTATAGGTTCTGTTCGCCAAAAGAGCACCCAAACAAGAATTGTCGCACAGCAAAACTGCATTACTTTAAGCATGGACTGACGTATTTACTGGCACTTCACGTTACATTGCGTAAACACTGACAGAAAAGCTTCACTTTGAGGCAATGCAGCGTGTTTATGCTTAGAACGCAGCTCGGTTACAAGATAGAACACACCAATGAAGGGACACCTTCGTATGCAAATGGGCTGGCTCTCGAGAAGTCCATTTTCGGTCCGTGGATTTTCAGTTAACATTCATTACAAGGCTGTGTTGGATACTGGTAGCACACGCTAACACATCCCTGAAGGTATTTCATTCTTGTTCAGCATTTCCTAAAAGAGAGAGAGAGATATAGTGAGACAGAGAGAGAGAGAGACGGACCACCAGTGCGTGAGCAGTACGTGACCGGCTTTTCCTAGCTGATTGACCCTGTGATCGTTTATTGAATTATTGTGCATTATCTCCGTGATGTTTACCCCAACTGTCCTTTCTCCTCGTCGAAGACAAACGAAACAAATGCGTCGTGTGTAAAGCATTGTGGATGGCCCTGACGTCAATGTTTGTAGGCGATGATATCAACACGAAAGAACAAAACATCCGTGCCTACGAATATGTGTGTATGTTGGATTGGAAAGCATCAGCGTGGTACCGCATCAACGTTTTCGCTGGCTCACAAGTCTCGGCGATCTTCAAGATGTAAAACATGCACTGGCTAGCGAACAGCATATGTGCTGAAAGGAGTAGGAAAAATGTCAATCTATACCTCTGTTAACTTTGTACGCGGCTTTCTGCACACTGTAGAATCTGTGATCGCTAGGCAGAAAGCAAGACATGACACTTTTTCCTATGGGCTGATAGTTCTACGGTCTTGATAAAATGTCTCTCTCAAAAGGCTATTTTAAGAAGCCTGCTATTACATGTCAATTCCCAAGAGAGCAACTCGGAAATGCACGGAGTTTGGTCAGAAGCACGTACCTTCTGCTGTTGTACAAAAGAGCGCAGAAGGTATGTTACCAAGTTGGAACAAACTTGTGAAAAACCTGTGAATCATCTCCCCGCAGAAGTGCGCACGGCGTTGACTCGTTTGAAACGGGTGTCGATGGGGGAGCTGGAAGAACGGTTTGAAGCAAAACTCGGTATAGCAGTTACTCGAGTAAACGTTTGTTTGAAACGCAAAGACACGGAGGGGGGTGAGGGGGGGTTGGCTTCGTGTAAGTTTCTACGCAGATTAAAAAGTGGAAGGACCGTTTCCACTCGACGAGTGGTCGAGTGTTCCGGGTGGTGGAGAGGGCAAAGCGAGAGAGAAGTGTGCTGCGAGTGGGCGGAGGGGCCGGCAGCTGCTGAAAGTGAAGGAGAGAGTAACGTCAACGCGAAACTGTGACTTGATCTACTTGGAACCGCTCCAACACCTGCGGCGAAGGGGTCTATATTGACGTACGGAACAGCATTAGACAAGCTAGTCAAAAAACTGCGTTGCATCTAGAATTTTGGGCGTCATTGTTCAAGTGCATTTGACACACAAAAGGGTAGACATGTGTTCATGTAATCTGAATGAATGAATGTTTTAAAGGTCACGTTGTTGTTGTTGTTGTTGTTGTTGTTGTTGTTGTTGTTGTTGTTGTTGTTGTTGTTGTTGTTGTTGTTGTTGTTGTTGTTGTTGTTGTTGTTGTTGTTGTTGTTGTTGTTGTTGTTGTTGTTGTTGTTGTTGTTGTTGTTGTTGTTGTTGTTGTTGACACCGCTGACGCCGTTACTGCCACTGCCTTGATCCTCGGTGTTGTTGTGGTCGTCGTCGTCACGCACATTGCTATGCAGAGCCATGCGCGCATGAACGCATGAATGTCTAAAAAGTGCCCACACAAAAACAAATCTCACAAAGCGGTCGCAAAAGCTATTTTTACTTTAACGTTCACATTCGGTAACGATAATTACACTATTATAATTGGTTCCACTACTTCAGTCAAACCACTCGACGAAAAACCTCTTATTTTCATTCCTATTGGCCAAACGTTTTCGCTATTACGTCATCATCAGGCCTGGCAAGTGTTACAAAGAGTTCCTGCGTAAGCTTGTATTTTTGTTTTCTTTTTGAGTTTCCATACAGGAGCTGCATTCTCCCAAATATTATATAGTACTTGTTGTCTGCCAGCCCATTCATTATGTGTGCGTCAGCTATTCGAGCGAAGCAGCAGCGGTTGGTCGGCAAAGCTCACTGCAATTTTCGTAAAAATAAAGGTTTGCTTAATTTAAAAGTGACGTTCTCTTTCAAATATTTCTCTCAATTATCGGTACACGGAAAACAGTTGGCATGAATGATGGCATGATAAAGATAAGCTATCAGTTAGCCTTACACAACCACGCTATGCAATTATGCTTCCGAGAAGGAGGATTTAAGCACGCTTTCCTTGGAAGTGTATTAGGAAATATGTTCGAAGAGGCTAACGAGAACACGAACCACCAAATCATAAAACAAAATACCTTACTGAAAAACCTCGGCGAGTGACGACCATTGCTACACACGAGATAATCATGAAAATTCGACCCTTATTCCTAAGCAGTGGATATAAAAAAGGGAATTTCATTAGCCTCTTTAAATTTAGAGCGTACATCTCGCGATCATCATATCTATTTGTAGTGTTACTTCATTCGTTGTTAGACACAGTAACATTGAGAACTCGCAGAATATGACGCAAAGGAAAGTATAGCGGATGTTATTGCAAGTAATGTTACTGTAAAATGAAAAAAAAATGTGGACGAAAAAATAACTTGCCAGTGGCAAGGACCAATCCTGCAACCTTCAAATAACACGTTCTATGATCGACCACTGAGCTATATATATATTTACATATACGGTAGCGGTCATCTATCCGTCCACTTTATAGGGTATATATGGGTATTTAAACATAGAACTGCCATCGTCGACCGCCACGGTAGCTCGGGTGTACAGCATCGCACGCGTTATTCGAAGGTCGCACGGTCGATCCCTGCCGGTGACAAGTTATCTTTTGTTTCTTTTCCTTTGCAATGCAAATATTTATAATAACATTTGCTATAATCTCCTTTGCATCATTGTCGGCAAGTTCTCATTAATATTGCATCTGACAAAGAAAGTGAGCCCTTTAATTTACACGTCTTCCCTCCCTCCATTTGAAATGGCTCTTCCCCGATGTTAATTAGGAGCCGTAAATAATAATTGGGTGATAAGGCTTTTACTGAGTACTGCAACCACAAAGCAAGTAAATTAAAGCATTAAAGGAGAAGAAATAGTCCGATATGTAAAAGAAAGTCTCGTTACATAACGCAGGCCATTGTCTGTAACTTCTTTATGACGATTTATTGGGAACAATCTCACTTCAGTGAAGCCTGCGTATGCGTGGGCATGTCGCAATCACAAGTGAGGTTATGTGCGAAGTGGTACGTCTTTTAAACAAAAATGAAGCCGCAGCTACACTTTTTCCCAGTAGCCCTGTTTATAGCTTAAGAAAGAGCGTGTTTTAAAGCTTCGCAGCACAAACTATCGCAATATTTTTTTAATAGAGAGTACACCACAAGTGCTTCACAGACGCCCTCTTCAGTCTCTCTCTTAAAAAAGGGAAGGCTAAAACAAAAGCTGTTTCGCAATTTCGAAGCACCGCAGAAGAGAGCGCACAACAGACACGTTTTTTTTTTTTTTTTGCACTTCACTTTGGGTATCCGGGCTTCCTCGTAGCATTGCAGTAAATAAAACGAAAAATAAAAAGTTTATGACGTCGTAAATACAGGGTTTTGTTGAAATAGGCGCCTGCGTGTATGGGCACACCAGCACCCACGCGGTGTTCTTGCAAGTTTTAAGGGCAAGCAAGTCTGGTCCAATGTTGCGCACTTTCCACGCTTCCTATTTATCGTGTTCCTCCGGTATTGGCTGTTTGCAGGGGCGTTTATTGCCTGCCGGCTTATTGCTTTCTTTCTTCATGGTCATGCTGTCGAAACTGGGCGTTTTACGAAACGTTTCTTCGCGTTCCCGGAATCCGAGCAATTTCTCATGGTGGCGTTTCCTTGCGAGCACCTCGCCGGGCACAGAATTCGCGTTACACTTCCGAAGTTGCCAACCGCTTGACCAGTAGTGAAAACGCAGCGCATAATACTTCGCGTGGTAAAAAGCATGTTACACGCCGTGTTCGACAAGTCGCGTGTTTCGTTTGAGAGTGTGCTTGCTCACGCAAAAATAGGTTCCAGGTTAAACCCGTTTATCTGGTGGAAAAATTGATTGATTTGTAGAGTTTAACGTCCAAAAACCACGATATGATTATGAGACACGCCGTAGTGGAGGGCTCCGGAAATTTTGACCATTTGGAGTTCTTTAACGTGCACCCTATTCTGAGCACACGGGCCTACAACATTTCCGCCTCCATCGGAAATGCAGCTGCCGTAGCTGGGATTTGATCCCGCGACCTGCGGGTCAGCAGCCGAGTACCTTAGCCACTATACCACCGCGGCGGGGTTCTGGTGGAAAATTGACAAAAATCGTTAATAAAAGAACATGTGCGGTTCGGCGTACAAACAGACGACACGATTTTGAGAGACGCCGCGTTGTAGGGTTCAGGAAATTTCGACCATCAGCTGATTTCTTTCACGTGCACCCACATCACACAGCGCAATGGTGCCTGGCGTTTCGCTTCTTTCGAAACGCGACCAATATTGAAGTAGCGATCTCTGGGTCATCAGAATCGGAGCACCGTATGCACCACACAAATGACAAAAACCCGGTCCAAATTATAAGTCCTGGAAATGTGATTTTTTTTATTAAATGACTGAATCGGTAGAAAGGCTTATCAAGTACAAATATATGGTTCGGTTATGCGGATGATAATCTCGAATTGTAGTATTATCATTACGAATAGAGTGTTTCTATTACACTGTAGCATTGCGCTATAGAGTGCGGTATAGTTTAAATACCGAAGGAATCTTCGTAACCGAAACAAAGAAGACAGAACAAGCCTTTATATATCCACTTCATTCCTTCAACCATAACAATAACCCACTTTATTTTGTATACATCAAATTGTCGTGTTGTGTTTTTTTTTTTATCTTTCCCTCTGCGCCGCTTAGAACCGCAGTGCCACTCTGGTGGAAGAAACGCGCCAGCTTCTTCTGAACGAAAGCCACGTAACGCAAGCTTCGAAGCTCAACTATATTTTGCAATCTCATAAGGCATCATAGAGGGCAGGTGTTTGTACACCGACACAAATGGTGCGACTTCATCTAATCTTCAGCAGAAATTACTGGTAACACATTTCGTCAATGTCAATGCGCATACAAAATTACGCGGCATGCTAAAGAATGTCGATTTACTCGCGGGAAAGCACAGCAAGAACAGATAGATTGAAAGAGATATAACTCATGCCTGTGGCGGTATACGTTCAGCTAGGATATCCTTATTTCTATAGCAGCGCTTGGGTGTCGTATGACTGCAATGACTGCGACACGGCGTCTCAGTCGAAAATACCGGGAGAAATACGGCTGCCTAATGATGCGCCGCTAGAGAGATCTCTCAAAACGCGTGCAGTAATAATTGACTTGACGCTTCGGCCCATTGCCCCAATAGTGGGTCGTTAATCGAGTGGAACGGGACGACTCGCTCATTAGCTCGCTTTTAACGCTCCACACTGACTTCTCGATGCGCAAGCGGTGTTGCAATTAGTGAGGCGGGCTTTAAAATCATTCTTCTTCTCAGGAAACAATTATGAGTTGGATGTCAAACTGCGCGCTCGCTTCGTAACGTTTTAATATTCGCACCAGCGCTTTCTGGCCTAGTGCTGCACGTGCGTGAAGATATTAAGTGTGCATAATTGAGCCCCAATAGTATGTACACTCTTAGAAAAAAGGTATAGCAGTACTTGCTAACTTTGTGGTAGTAATGGTTTGTCACATATGTTACAACCCTGGTAGTAAGCGCAGTCAGTAACGGCGAGGGCGGTAACAGTAACCACCTTTGCTGTTACTACAAGCATTTAGTAACTCTTACTACCCTAGCCATTGCCACCCATGGGCAGTAGCTTGTAAAGGTTTCAAGAAAAAAAAGTAACGGATACTAACTACCCTGCTCATTCACTTTGGCGTATTATTTCGTCACTGCTAATGTTGTCAATCTATGTTTCATTACTACAAAACTTCGGGTAATGTAGCATGGAGTGCCATGATCACGAAGAATACATATACCTAACAAGTTACTTTTTTTTACGCATACAGTGTGCAGTAAGCATGGGGTACATATAGCCCCTACTTTGCAGGGGCATGTCTGGCACAGGAGCGCACTTGTGTTTCAGGATGAATTATTACAAATGTGAACCTGGTTAGGTGTGTTTAGGGACGTAGCACAATACTTTTAATCAGCCTCACTTATAAAAAATTATATGTCATATCTATTCATTATAAAATGGCCACAAAAAGCGGTATGTACAGTGGCCGAAACAACGTACCGAACACATTCTCAGTGCATTTCAAGGCTTCACAAGCATATAGTATATCAGTGGTGAAAAATTATTAATTCTTCTTGGGGTTATACGCGCCAAAACAAAGGTAATATTTGGAGACACGCCGCAGTGGATTGTGACCGCCTGGTTATTTTACTCTACCGGTCTCGTTATTTGCTGTAGTTTACCAAGTTTGTTGTAATTGTATACTACAACGCGTGTAGCTCTTGCTTATGGTTCGTTAATTTGTGCTTCTCTGTTTCGACAATTTCAGAATGACGTTTGAATATCTCGGTTGCGTAATTTTTAAAAAAATTATTTTTTTATCTATGGATATCTTCTGCGTCATTTTTCCGTTTCATTATGATACGTCGAGATGATTGCTCTCAAGTTATCAGAATTGAAATCGCACACTATTTTGGATTAGATAGTCAACAACCTGGTAGCAAAAAGGTAGTAACGGGGCAAGAAAGGTAGTAACAGCTGCAGTTACTACCTCTTTCATTCCAGTCACTAACTGCTTACTAACATAGGTAGCAAACAGGTCGCAAAAAGTTAACGGTTGCAGCTAGTAACTCTTTACTAACATAGGTAGTAAACAGGTAGCAAAAGGTAAGTAACGGCCCAAGAAAGGTAGTAACGACTGCAGTTGCTACCTGTTTGCTTGCAGTTGCTACTTCCTTACTAACGTTTTTAAAAGAGCGTAGCTTTTAGAAATGCGTAGTGCATTTACAATCAATCCCACTATATATAATTAAAGCGAACTACGCCTTTGGATATTACTTGGATATTAGGTTCCAGAGGAAAAATAAATTAACGAAAAAGGCATTATATTTTGTTTAGAAAATCTAAAAAACAAAAATGTTTTACGAAGCACTTTTTGGAACGAAATACTGGGGTGATTTGTTCTTTTTTTAATATTGCCAAAGCTTTTATCATCAAGTAAAAAAGATCTATAGATACGCTCTCAGTGTTCTGCAAGTGGTTCTTATATTTAGGTTGGGCACATTTTTTTTTTTCTGCACCTAAAGAGACACACACACAAAAGACAATTTTAACTTCGATAATTTCGTAGCGAGTTGTACTACGTATTTAGTGAACTGGTGCGCGTATTCAAATACATTGGAAGAGCGAAAATTGGTATTAAAGTACACACACGTGTGTGTGTGTGCGTGTGCATGTGTACAGAGTAATGTCTATAAGGCTCACGCGTCCACCTCTCACGGATAACGGACGACTTTAATTATTACTTTTCTTTTTAACGTAAGGTGAACAGTAGCTTTGGCTTCTCGATGTTATGTTGCTCGTTGTTTTTTGTTCACGCTTGGGAACGAACTTGCCCGTTTGCGCTCCGCTTATTTCGTGCGCTTCAGTTCCTTCGCCATTTGTCGGCAGAGAAGATTGTTCGGTCACGAACATCATAGGACCGTACAGCGCAAAACAAGGGACAGTGAAAGGCGCAGGACGCAACGCAGTGTTGTGTTGTGTAGTTTGTGTTTCAGTGCTCCATATTTTGCACTGTTCTGTCATATAGTACTTGTCGCCAGAGTTATATATAATTAGGGACTCGCAACCTTGAATTCAGGAATGTACCACGCAAACTTCACGAACTGGTAGTTTTTATTTATTATTTAAGGCAACTTCTCAGACGAATTTGGTGCTGTACTTTTTTACGACAAACCTAACCAGTCCCATGAAGTGAGAATTCGCAGTAGCTGCTTTCCGGATTTGGCATGGTCTTTAACTATTGGCTTTTTTTTTACTTGCGAAAGCCGGAGTTTTTATAGATATACTAATAACAGAAATATTATCTAGTGTTTTAAGTGCCAGAACTATGATTAGGAGACACGCCACAGTGAAGGGCTTTGTAAATTCGCACCATCCATTGTTTTTTTAACACGCAATGACATCGCACAAAACACGGAGCTCTAGCATTTCGCATCGATCGAAATGCGATCACGACGGTCGAACCATAGACCTTCGGGCCAGCTACTAAGCATCGTTTGAGGCACACTACCGAGGCAAGCTATAGATTTATTAAATAACCAATATGACGAGTGTTCTGTTTTCGGTGGCCAGGAAGAACTCTTAGAAAGACTTCGCCGTGGTACCCGTCATGGTCACTTAACAGGTGGGGGTGTCTCGCCGCTGAGCTCGAGGGCGTGGCATCGAATTCTGACCAGCGCGCCCGCACTTCGATGCAAAAAAAGAAAGAAAACACCTACGTGCTTCGAGTTATGTGCACATCAAATAACTCAAGGTGGTCGAAATCAATCTTGAGTACCGCATTAGGGCGTATACCTTATAATCATATCGAGCGAACAAGAGAAGGAGATATTAGGGGCATGTTTTCTTATTTGTTATGCCCAATATTAATGATAATCATTGATTGATTGATTGATTGATTGATTGATTGATTGATTGATTGATTGATTGATTGATTGATTGATTGATTGATTGATATGTGGGGTTTAACGTCCCAAAATAACCATATGATTATGAGAGGCGCCGTAGTGGAGGGCTCCGGAAATTTCGACCACCTGGGGTTCTTGAGCGTGCATTCAAATCTGAGCACACGGGCCTACAGGATTTCCGCCTCCACCGGAAATGCAGCCGCCGCAGCCGGGATTCGATCCCACGACCTGCGGGTTAGCAGCCGAGTACCTTAGCTACTAGACACCGCGGATTCACGATAATCAACAAAATCAAAAAAAGTAGAGGGAACGTCATTTGTAGTAATTAGGATGCAAATGTGAAGAAATTACAGTGAAAAATGAAGACTTGCTGCCGGCAGGGACCCGACCTGCAACCTTCGAATAATGCGTCCGATGCTCAAACGCCATAGCTCAGCTGGTAGAGCATCGGATGCGTTATTCGAAAGCCGCATGCAGGTTTAGTCCCTGTGAATGGCAAGTTCTCTTTTATACCGCTTTCCTTTCTTCACATTTACATTTCGATTACTACAAATAACGCCGACTAAACTTTCATTGGCCTGAATGTATTCAATTCCGTAACAGTATCGTGGTTTTGACACGTGAAGTGCTAGATATTAAGGAGAAAGCGTTAGATACCTAATCAAACACAAAGTCATCATCCGCGGTGTCAAGGACGAGCGATGAAAAAAAATCATCCCGTGATCACGTCAATATATGACATCACATATTGCCAAGACGTTACGTCATTGTAATGTCATCATGACGTTACTGTGACGTGACATTGAGCGATGACATCATAGCTTTGTCAAAGTTGTCTGAACAAGCAAGCAATGCAAAGCAAGAAGAGGAGCGTCCGATCTCGGAAACAGCCCGAAAACACTTTAGGTGCAGAGAACTTTCGAAAGGTGGCAAGGCAGGATCAGTACACCTAGCGTCGGAGGAAAAATAAGATGGTTTTCGCCCTTGAGATGCCTTAAGTGAGTGCAAAGAGAAGGTGCGAGTTTTATTGATGCTGTATGAGTACCCTTGCACACATGAACTATCGATCAGGCATTTGTGCTTATGCCATATATGCCAGTAGTGTTAATTCAACGACCAATGTCATCCCTTTTTGTTACACCCAATTCACGTCGCCCTCATAATTTTAAATATTTATATGTTTTACCCACCTTAGGGCGTGCAGTTTTAGGCCCCTGTATACAGCCACGCAGCAACACCGGCCAACGTTGGCTCCGGAGGCTTGTGCGAATTTAGGGATGGGGGAGGCGAATACATTGTTTTAATGCCTCGAACTGGCGCTATCGCTTTGCACGTGGCCGCACCATGCAGACTTCACATCTTCAAGATATCGCCGCAAACCACACATCATTGCTATTTTAATGTCATTTCTTAGCGTGCTCTTTGGCCAAGTATGGTTCTTGCACCAACAAAAACCACATATCATCATCAACAAAGCGCTATGGGCGCTTCGCGTAAACTTCGAGTCAAAACGGCGATCAGGTCCAGCTCACGAAAACGCTTCGCTCCGCACTGGGACAAACCGTTCGCTTTCATCGCAGGTGGCCGCGACGGCCTTCAAGCGGCGCGTCTTACCTCACGCTCCGTCGGGGATCGCGCCTTTCACGAACGAGCAGCTGTTCTACGTGAGCTCGTGCTTCAAGTGGTGCAACAGTCGGGGCCCACCCGGCGACGCGGACCGGCGTCAGCAGGCCGTGCACTCGGACATGTACAAGCGCTGCAACGCCCCGCTGCTCATGCAGGAGAACTTTCTCGCCGCCTTCAACTGCACGCCCAGTGCAGCCATGCATCGGCGCGACAACTGCGTCTTCTCGTGACGCGGCCGACTTCACCGCGATTTCTACGTCGGTCAAGCTTCTTTTTGTTTTCACTACTAAAATAGTATAGTATAAACCTGCAGTTATCGCTGCCAACTATAACTTTTTTTAAGTAATTTGAAACGTCTCAATCAGATAGTCAAATGTACCTTTAATACGATGTTTGTAAGAACTGTTCGTAGACAACTGCAGGAAAAGGCTGCGCTGCAAAGTTGAGGACGAAAAAATGCTGCCATATCCACGAAGTGAATGATGATGAGTGGGCGAAGCTCCGGAGGTAAACCTGGTAAACCATGAATCCTCCGTACATTTTGCCCACTCGATTTTATTGCAACGCTCCCCCTAGCGTACGTCGCCGCACTATATCGAACGATGACACGCGCCATGTGTGGCATCATTCCTATTTTATAACACCTCGCATCTTTCATAATCAACTACACGTACCGCCGTCTAGTTTATAACATCTTGCATCTTTTGGACGGACGGATATGGCTGTACCCTTTAGATCGGGCGGTGGCTAGCGTAATACTTAGAACTGAACGAGAGGTGGCTACATACAGGGGACGCACAGCCCACGCCTTAAGGAGCTTCGCTCCTAAAAACTGAACTGACACACAGTGATACAGTTTTTCGTCCTCTCACAGCGCAGCCTTTTCCTGCGGTATGTTCCAACTGGCCCCCACACAAGCTTTTTCTGTTCGTAGACAAATATTGACGTCAGCATATCGGCACTGAAGACGGAATCCCAGCCATTTATAATTACTCGCGTCTCGTCGCTGCACTGCTAGTATTTGTCTTTTTCACAAGTTTTTTTACAGCTCCCTCGGTAAGCCACCATGTATGCATTCTCCCCCCGACACGCATCTTCAGTCGCACCGGTACCCCCACAACAAGTCGTGTCCGAAGGGCTCGACCGTTTCCCCAGTTGACGAAGTTTGCTCATGAGATACCAGTCGGGGATCGAGTCTGCGATGTTCTGCAGCGGTGCTAGACTCAAAAGTTATTTGCGGTGTGTGTGTGCTCTGAAATGTGCCGTACATTGGTGCTGTCAGTGGAGCTTTATTGTGTATCTGCATCTCAATCTCGCCGACGTGCCGGCACCGTCACCTTTTCGTATTCCTTCTTTTTTTTTCGTACAGCAACAGATCGTAACGGCCTTTCCCATGACATCACAGCCACAACCAGTCCTTCCACATTTTCTATTAACAGACTACTTTACAATGTATTAAAACATGGCTTTTCTTCCTCATGCATGTACCCACCCCTTATGGAATAACCTCTCAGTGGGGTCCTTAAGAAATAAAAATAAGATGAATAAAATGAAAAAAGGGGAATAATTCGAGCTTGTACAACTTACAGTTACAAACACCCACGCTGTTTTCCTTTCTCTTATTTCCTCTGTTAACCTCCTCGATGACCTTTTACGTTAAGATTTTCCAACCTTGCGTCAACATTTCTAGTGCATTGTACATCATAACACGAATCTTCAGACATCCTCCAAATCTTTGTTTACACTCCCATTTTTTTTATTTTTTAAGCAGCATGGACGCCACATGTTTATTTTGCTATACATCTCAGTTAGCCCAGTTTTTTTTGTTTTGTTTTGTTTTGTTTTTTACGAAATGGTATTTCGTTTCATAGTCTACATTTTAGCCAAATCAGCTATGTACGTGTAGCCTTTAACATTTCCCTTGAACAGTTCACGATGAAAAAAATATTTTCGACTTGTTTCTATAGCATGATTACAAGCCCCCATATATATAGCATCGGCATTGGCACTAGGCAGCAACTTTGGATAAGAACAACAACTATGCTCCGACAATCTGTTCGGTCACTGTTATGACTGCAAACTCGCGTATCAGGCGAAACCGCTAGCTCTACAATGAGCAAGATGCAGCGGCAAGAGCAAGACCCCACGCTGTTGGCAAGAACAGCCACATCCCTATTAGTTTCGGATGCTGTTTCTCAGAAAAAAAAAGAAACTATGTTCACAACTCTGAAAGTAGTCCTTAGCTGGCGGTTAGGCGGAAGGGGTCATCGCTCGATTACGTGCCGTTACTCTGTTTACTCTGTGAAGAGCGTACATGATTGTTCTTTATTTTTCTTTGTGTTTGTCCTTCCTTCCGTGTGCCTTGCAGAGTGTTGACTGTTGCATAAGACCACTCCTTGTGTAACACGCACCTTGCATCACAACCCTTGTTATCTTCCACCGTGAATGGCCCGCCGTCCCCTCGCCTATTTGCGATGTACTATAACTACAGATTATCTGCTGTCCGTACGTTCTATAGTGTGCCTGTGCACGGTTAATTCCTATTAATGATACCCCGCCCGTGTGCGCCACGGTATGAGTGCAAACTTTGTGTACACAATCACGCGCTCGGGCGCTTTCACTTTCGCCCTTGTCGAATGCGCCATGCTTGATCGCTGTTTCTTACGTCCGTCGCATTATTATTATTGCGCAACGTGTGAGGCGCGTGGTGCAAGATAATGTGCGTACATCGATTAATACTGACGGAACGGTCAATTACTCAAGCGCAAGTCAGCCTGCCTATTCTGCATCAAGTTGATAAGTAATACATAGTACGAAGGCGTGAAAAGAGAGCTTGTCGAAATCGGTACAGGCGGCTTTACCCTGCTCAAATTCATGCTTAACAAGCATATAATGCAAAATTTTGTAGTCGTGAGGTATTCCGTGAAGGCATCGTTAAGTCGCGTCAAAAATCATGAACCAGCAGACTTACATTATGCAGGCCACTTGGAACAAACTATAGGCGTGAAAAATAGCGTGCCATAACGGAATATCGAGAAATACACATACATCCCACCGTATATATGTGCTCCTTTCTCTTGTTTTGTTTTGGCACGCTGTTTTTCCCGCACATGTGGTCAGAAAATAAATAATAATGATGACAGAATGCTCCCCGGCGCGCACAAATATGCAAATATGCACAACTATGGCTGGTCGTGAAACATTCATACTAAAAAAAAAACTTTTGAAGTTCAAGAATACTCAATATAGAAAAAGATACAAAGATGCCAGTTTCGCAGCAACAGAGAAGCAATATATGCCATAGTAAAAAAACTGAAATGTTAAACAAAGCAAGGCTAGCAGCTCTTTCCTTTCGCACGCGACCTGTCGTAACTAAACAAAACTTCGTTCTAAGAAAACGCAGCTGCTACAATGAGCAAAGTGACCTTCGTGCTCTTTATGGGTCCAATGCATAGTGCGACGAGAACTTAAAACGTGAGAGAGTAGAAGCCGACCGCTTTCCCGTAAAGACACGGAACGCCCCCCCCCCCCCCCCCCAGTAAAAGTACGTAGTTCATGTGGTTCATGCGAGAGCCATGCACACACGCTTTCATTTGCACACGGAACACGCTACGAAAGGGGCGGTGTTAATTATTTGGTCTATGCGGGACCTCACGGCGACGGCTACGACAAATATGCGCATAAAGTGTCCACGTAACGGCTACTTTCACCAAAGCTACTCACCTAACATATACTCTTAACGAGTTCATTTTCAAGAAAATGGGAATAAAAAAACGCATTGCTGCATTATAGCGATTGTACCTTTTGGAGCTCTCACTGGTTACAGGCATTTTTTTAATACATTGACCAATGGAGCTATTGATAATGACGTGACGATATGCTAATACTTGACGCACAAAACTTTTTATGCGCCTCCCTTCCAAAGATCATAGTCATGGCTGGCAGAATAATTTAATTCACAATGCTCGCGAAATTATCAAAAATTGTTTCCGTCATTTCTTCGGTTATACAGTTATACGGAGTAGTGTGCACAAAAACTACGTGGCAGTTTTGAATTAAAATATGGTAACCATCCACCAGACTCCCAGTTCCAGTAGACCTGGACCCTTATACACAATAACGTCTTATCCATCTCCAGAAAGACAGAAAGATCACTTGCACCCTCATCACCTTCAAAGTGAGCTCCTTCAGGCCCACATTGTTTGCCATCCAGGCGACGAAGACGTCTAAAAGTCGCTAACACTAAATAACCGCTAACATTAAATACACGCCCATCGTCGCACCCGTGAGGATGGTTTCGATCAGGCTCTCCTCGGGGCTGCGGACACCGTGGACGCAAACGATCAATCTATTGCTCAGAGTGTGCTGTCAAACGCAACTTGTGCACATATTGCGGTAGCTTACAATAAGGTTGCCGCTGAGCACAATGTTCTGAATTCTATTTCCGGCCACAGCAGTCAAATTATTATAAAAACATGAAAACAAAGTAGTAATATGTGTCTCATATATACAAGGCACTCTGATACAGAACATATGCAGTTACTGTGTTGCTAGAAAACAGTCATCGCCGTCATTCTCTGCCCATTGGTTTGTACATTGCACGAGCAGCACTCTTCCATCTCCCCCAATGACAAATTTGCCCTATTTTGTACGGGCATATTTCATTCTATAGCTGCGTACTGAAATTCACCGCGCCATCCTCAGCTTCTTTTTTTTTCCCCATGGTGTCCACTCTGTTGCACTAACTGAGCACCAGTCGTGTATCCTAAAACCAATAAGATAAATACGACTCGTGCAGCTGTCAGGGTGCCTAAAATGTGCATCGACAAGTTTTAGAGCGTAAAAGAAGCTGGACGAACGAAAGAGGTGAGACACGGTACCAGAACAAAGCCGTCGAGCCTTCATCTGTCATGCCATGTTTTTTTTTTTTTTTGTATGTGTGTACGTGTGATCTAAATCTTTCTTAATTATATACCAACTATGCCCTCAAACTTCTCGATAGTATGCAACTTGCAAATAAATAATTATGTAGCTCATGGCTAAATCGAACACACTATATCAGCAAACAATGCCGGTGGAAAACGATCGCTCCTATTTCTCGAGACATATAATGCAAAAAATTACCCTTTTACCTAGCCTTTTTGCCAGTTCTGTTCCTTCATAGTCGCTACAGCGTGATCGTCACAGCATTGAATGCAATATCATGTCCTGTACTCGGGCAAGGTCTAAACCCAGTCTGGTTTGTATTGGCCTCTTCAGCCCTGTACTTCCGTTTCTGTATCCGTTGCAATATCGCAGCTGTGGATTTGGTAGAATGTTAACGAGCTGCCATAAAAATAAAATAAACTTTATAGAAGGGCAAATAGTTTGATAAAAGGCAATCGTTATCATGAGAAATACCTCATTCGCAAAAATCTGTTATTTATATGTGTATATACCTTTTCACAATTTTTCGTGGTATGTGTCCACGTATCATGCACAACGGCACCACCAACCTTCGATCATCCCCAAGCCTAGCATGTTTCTTCGGGCTTCAGAATTCCCATAAAAATAGCAGCGTTAACCTGCTTCAAAGACCACAGTTCGATTATATGTAACACTTGAAATGGCTTGCAATGAATTGGATACAACGTAAACAATGCAATATATACCAATAAAGCATACGTGCCACACAGACACTGATATACAAAGGGGCTGTTTTTCTCGAGTGCTGCTTTAGCGTTGACATCATATTTCGAGATGGTCGACTGTATGCCGCACATAAAGCTACAGAATGCGCGAATATAGGCTTTCATACATAAACAACACGTTCTGGTATGGCACCGCACCTTCCGTATTCCAATATCAAATGGCTGTTCTGCTCCGTCTCGGGATACACCAGCGTTGAATACGCCACAGCTGCCGGAACACTCAGAATAGTAACGCTCAATAGGTATACGTCAAATTCACCTGAAACGAGAGCGCCACGTGGGCTTCAACGTCGTCTGCATAAGCTTACTATGGAACTGACATTTGAGCGAGTCGCCTAATTAAGCGCTGTCTTCTCGAATAATATTCATCAAAAGGAGTTTCAGCCCACGCGACAGAAGTCTGTGCAGGTTTCTTACAAATAGGGCTTCGCAAATAAGGCTTCACAGTTCAAGAAACACATTCTTATTCTCTGGAAGTCTAACCTACATTTGAGGCATGTGATGGTTGCGACACTACGTTACCTAACCAGAAAACGCCATAACAGAGCCAAAACTGACTGACGACAGGAAACACAGAAAATACCGAATGCAGCTTCTCAGCTTTGCACAAGCCCCCAGAGTATAGATGAAGCTTTATGAACGCGAAAAAAAATAATAAAATAGATAATGGTGGTGCTTGGTACACTCGTGTAACTTCAAGGAAGCGTTCAAATCATTGTACTAGCTCTAAGAACTTTTAATAGTAGCACGTCGAAACTCAGACGGCTTAGACATCGTGATGTCTAGAAAGCATTTTGTCACGAATTGTGGACGCTTGTACTTAGTCCCATTTAAGAGTGAACACCTACAAGTAGTCGCTGTTTTATGGCAGTAACTTCCTGTGACAAAGTTCGGAGAGTTATATGGCAGGGAAGACGCGCTAAATTTCCTAACCTCGTTATTTAGAGTTAGTTACGACCAGCTAGACCTTACAATGATGTGCTAACCAGCCTTGACTAAAGTCCTCATTTAGTGTTCTTATGGCAATTTTTTTTACCTTTAAAGGAAAGAGAGACCAGTTGGTGCTGTTGTGCGAATTCGCACTAGATAAAAAGCAAAAAATAGTAATTAAAAACTAAACATAGGTATAGAAACTGTTCTATCGACAAAGCTAACGTGAACTCAGGCGCCGAAGCTAAATGATTGAGGTGCTCTGTTTAATTCTCTAATATATATGCTCTCAACAACAAGTATGACTAGCATAATATAACTTCGACGATATATATCTGCAGTCTTGACTGGTGAGATCATCGTCCTACATATTAATTTCACTGTTTACAAGCCACTTTTCAACGGCATAAGTATTCACACACTGCATGACAATTAAGTGAAGACACGAATGTGTGAGCCTATCGTATAAACCCACGCCTTTTTTCAAAGAACGCATAAAGGGAGGCCACTTTTTATTTTGGCCTTAGAAACTCACTTTCATGCTTGGCCTTGACTATTTTTACAACGCGAAAACGAAAATCTACTGGCTTTGGCAACTAGCACGTGTAAACCTTATACATTCCGCAGTTCATTACGTCTTCGAGCATAATATAGGATAATTAGTCACTGTCTGCAAGATTTGAAATAAATCAACAGCGAAGCACGTGGAGAATTTACAAAACAGCAGTATCTTGGCCTATAAGAAACGCAGTTTAATTAAACACAAGAAAAAGAAAGCCGGCAAATCGTGTTATTTGACAAACGTATAAATACCTGCCGCTCACAGCTTGCAAATGCGCACCCGCATTGGATCCCTGAAAGCATGGCAAACATTTCGTCTCCGCTTAACTGCGAAATGTCTTGAGGCTAGAAGCTCAAAGTTCTATTTGAAGTCTCAGCACATCTTTAGCCATTACGCGTCCTCTCTCCGATCGACAAACGCGTTTCAATAACATGAAAACACGCTACCCTTCAAAATTTCCACTCACGCAGTACGTTTACCCTTTACATGTCATTGAACATAACGCTATCAATTCTTACATTCATATGGTGGGCATCTATGAGGATGAATAGATCTTGATAGGGTTTCCTATATGGCCACGCAGGACTGCAGTGTCAAATCGGGCTAAAAACATTTGTTTACTCTAAAATACGTGGCTTATGAAGACAAAAGACACAGTATTCAGGCTCGAAGAAGTTCCAATTTTATTCCGTTGGCACAGCCAGATTCTCCAGTTCGAGATTTCAAGTTTCAATCTCGTATCTTATTGTTAAACATAATGCTGAAGATACTGTAAAGATTATACGTGCGAATCTTTTCACTATAGCGCCATGCCGCTCGTGCGGTTTAAAAGCCGTGCGTAGCTTCACAATAAATTAATTAGCCACTACAGCTCCTGAATTAAACTAACTTTGGCGCACTTGAACAATTGGCCCAACTCAGTTAATTTTAGTAACTATAGCATCCAACTATCCAAGATGATCCACGATCTAAGAGTATTCATATGTGTGACATGAATGTAAGTTTACTCGACCCAGTTCTACAAATAATGTGCTTGGGGCAGGGGCGTAGCCGGGCAGAGGGTGCTTCTTGTGGTATTCCCACCACAAACTTGTCCATTATACTTGCGTTTACATACACTCATAGTAAACAATAGCGCGAAAATAACAAGGAACAGACAGAAGAAACAGGAAAGAGCACTGACACGCACACATATATACAAATGAACGCACAAACGGAAAATATAAATGATCCCCCCCCCCCCAAAAAAAAAAAAGGTTGCTAATTCTGGCTACGCCCCTGGTTATAAGAGTCCAAGGTATTTCATGTTGACAGTATACAGTAAGAATAAAATAATGACAGATTAAAATATCTCTCAGTTTTCAAGAAACGCTTCAATATATTTAGCACAAATACATTTACCAATCGTATATAGTGTTGAGACGTTTATTGGCGTACGCTTGTCGACGATGCTTGACAGCGACAGTCAATGCGGGTACCGACTCTCTGCACGAGCTGCTCTGCTTCTTGCTAAAAAGGGCAACCCACTAGAAGGCGCTGGAGAGGACGACCCACTGTTCGAAGGCTTCACCACAATAGTTATACACTACCGATGTTTTCGCAATTTTCTCCGAAGATATTGCCTCAGGTGCCGTCACCTATTCGGCCTACTCTAATGAGACTTACGTCACCACTTGAAGCTTGCCGCATAAAAACTAATGAAAGCAATATACGTCTCACATTCGATGAAGACAGACCGAAAGACTGTGGTGAAACTGTCATGTCCGTAAGCAGGGCGGGTATTTATCGCATACGAAAAGTCCAGCGCCGAGCAAACAGGCGACTGTAGACCACGAATACCTCTACGTGTTCGCAGGGATTGAACTGCATTCTTGGCTTATGAAGTGCATTCCAGGCAATATTCTGGATGCTGCGTGAGGACGCTCTTGGAACTTCTCTCTCCCTTTCGGACAGATGCGTTAGCGAGGGGCATGCTTAGTTCATGGAGGCCGGAAGTCCGGGAAGAAGCAATATGCGACATGTCCATCTGCCACTTCTTCCACAGCGACCGACAGGACCTAATACAACGTGTCTAAGCCAAACGGTCCTATGTGTACTGTCTCCAGACACAAGGGTGCACATGGTCTCGCCTTGGTCCTGGCTGTATGGGATTAAAAATAGGAAGTAAACAGTTCTTCCAATGGAACTTCAGGGACCTTCAGCAGCCATTATGGTCAAGAACACGCACGGGTATAAGCCTGCTTGTTAAACAATAACGGGAAAGGTCCGATTGAGTGAAGGTACGAAATAGATTTTGGGACCCCTGTTATGTGAGCAGGGAAGGGCGACCACACCCCCCTCCTGCACCCACCCCCCTTTCCAACCACGCGTCTGTACTCACCAGCTTCGATACCAGCGAGAATGTCGTAACTTCAGCATCAGAAAAGACAATTGGGCGAGTTGGCGCACTTACATCTTAAACTAATAATAGCGTGACAAAAACAGAGACGGGAAAGAAATGATAAGCTACAGCGCTGCATGTAGTTTGTCATTTCTTTCCCGTCCCTGCTTTTGTCACGCTATTATTCGTTTAAGATGGTCGCAACTTAAGGTTGACCAAAATTCCAACTTCAAAACGAAAGGCGTGTGTTGTATAGAATCAGAAATAGCACTCGAAAAAACATTGAGAGATCCACGCCCTATCTTTGTGCCCTCAGTTACTATTTGCGTTGTATTTCGATGAGAACGTTCTGCAGTGTACTACAAAACGTTTCGAGGGACCATATTAAGCTTTTTCAGCCCATCTATTATATTTTTCAAGTTCCGGAGGGCGTACGGCAACAATTCAACTAAGATGTAAGACGACCGAACGTTTTCTGCTCCACGGAGCTGCGTTAGAGGAAACAGTGCGAGGAGAGAAGTTGCATCGTTTAGAATGATTATGCCTGGGAGCATCTTCAGTACAGCAGCAGAACTCATGCAATTCAGCCCTTCTCAGAAAGCTTACGAATTACAGAACGTAAGCCGAGCAGCTTCTTCAGGCTTCTCATGCAATATCCTCCCATGTGAGCCCTGAAATATATTCTTAATGAAATGCCTGCGCAGTTCTTGAACGGTACTTTCTTGTCGATGTGTTTGTACGCGTGCTTACTATTTTAATATATAGTTATATAACAACGCGACCAAAATTTCAGGCTTGCTACGTTTTAAATGCAGTTATTTCTCCGACTGAACACGATTGTGGTATACCTGCGATCGGGTTCCCCATGTCTGATATTACAAACTTTCGAACGTACACTTCCCAGTACACAAACTTTCTTATTCCCCGCAATTTCCTCGGTACTGTATTTTTTTTTTGTTATCAAGGGTGGTAGGTTGCTTCACTAGGACCACTTTTTTTTCCCCCGGAAAGCCAACGACCTTAAAGCGGAGAGGTGTTTTCGCAGCGTTGATTTATCTGTGGTACTTTTATGTGCAGTAGCGATGGGCTTTGGTTTCTAGGCTATAAAGGTGGATCATATCTATTGCCCAAGGCATGGGTGTAATAAAGTAATAGTCATTGTTGGCATTATCGTCCAAAAGCCACGGTATGATTAAGGGACGCCGTAGTGTAGTTCTGCAGAAATTTTTACTGACGAGTTTTCTTTAACGTGCACCTAAATATTAGTATATTGAAGTTTTACCGAATATAGTTATTTCGTCTTCAGTCTCCTAAACATGAGCAATAAATGTACAGCGGGCCTACATTAAATAATTATTATAATATCTGGAGTCTACCGTTCCCAAACTACAATATAATTATGAGAGTCACCACAGTGGATGGCTGCGGAAATTTCGATCATCGGGTGTTCTTTAACGAGCACTTACATCACACAGTACACGGCCTTCTACCATTTTTTTTCTCCATATAAATGCAACCGCCACTGCCAGGTTCGAACCCGCAACCTTTAGGTCAGCAGTCAAGCACCCTATCCACTGTTACAACGAGGCAGAGCGGAATATTGTTAATTAGTTCACGCAGTCTCTTTAAATAAGGGACCGAGTTCTACGTACTGGTTCTGTGATTTATTGTTTTGAAGTTTCGATTACACACGTAGAGAAAGCTGCAATTTGTCTATAAGTTGGAGCTCTTACAGACAGACAATATAGACACTTCTATCTAACATAAAGCCTATATATGGGGCTCACATAAATTTCAGACTTTTATTGGGAATCCGAAGGCTTGCACTGTCACAAGTTAATAAAAAACAATACGCATATTAATACAAAGTAGCTGCGAACTTCGTGTGACTTTCTTAAACAATGGCAAGAACTCATTGCTATTTGCATAGCGTTGTTACCTGCCAGACGCGCTTTGTTTTGTAATCGCAACCCGTTCAGCAACATTGTACGCGCCACGTCTCATTCCAAGATCCACGCAGACTGGTATAAGTCGTCCCGACACGGTGCCACAGTCGAGCGTGAGGATACAGTGTAGGCTGGATCTCGAATTTGTCAGCGGGTACGGGTGCACAAAAAGCGCGGACTCTATCTGCGTGCAGATGATCCAGTACGAATGCGCGTGCGCTGCTTATGAAATATGTACCTCTGAACCAGATCTCACAGTTTCGTCTATGGATCGTAGTTCGTAACGTTGAGTACCACATATGGAAGTAAAGATGAACGAAGCAAATTGAGGACAGGCGCTACCTTCAATTGATCTTTTATTGCCGCCCCCTCCCTTTTTTTTGTCACAGCTTAATCCTGCATAAGCAGTGCACGCCTCGTAAAAATTCACGAGCTCACAAGACACAGAGCTCATTGCCCCCAAGTCTGTAATGTTTATAAACAACCCAGTAAATCTGCAAATAGCAGCGCTGCACCTTGAGCATGAGCACTATAAACTTTTCTGGCTGAGCTGTTTATCGCCTCCAACCTACAGAGTACAGACTGAACTTTATGGTCATAATGCTCAAACACTGTGATTAACTACGAGAGAGTAAGAATAAGCAGTCGGTCTTTAGCCTGGTTCATAGACCACGTGCTAATAGTCTGGGCCACTGCACAATTATCTGCAAGCGATAAAATATAATCTGTTTTTCGTCCAGCATATCGCAAGCGCGAGAACATCTCCTAACAGTCGCAACCAATAATACTGTTAATGTCTGTTTATATGGTTGAAAATTAGGACCATAAAGCCTTTATTAACGAAAGCGCTACTGTCAGGTGCTCTGACCCGAGAAAAAGAGCGACGCTATAGCTGCAGTTGACACCGCTAACGGTTCGCATAACAGACCATTTAGCACAGCATGGGAAATGTTCTTTATGAGTGTCGAGCACAGAGATAAGGTGAACCCTTTGGCGCGAACACGTCTGTTTATTCTCGAGCTTTATCAGCCCTAATTATTTCTTCACACCAGGCCACTGACCGCGCGCAACGTTAACTTACTCCGCTATATAAGTCAAGCTTACAAACAAAGGCACGTATTACTGTGACACAGTGGTTACCATACTCTACTGCTGATGCCCCGCCACGGTGGTCTAGTGGGTAAGGTACTCGGCTGCTGACCCGCAGGTCGCGGGATCGAATCTTGGCTGCAGCGGCTGCATTTCCGATGGAAGCGGAAATGTTGTAGGCCGTGTGCTCAGATTTGGATGCAGGTTAAAGAACACCAGGTGGTCGAAATTTCTGGAGCCTTCCACTACGGTGTCTCTCATAATCATATGGTGGTTTTGGGACGTTAAACCCCACATATCAATCAATCAATCTACTGCTGATGCGAAATTCGAGAAATTCGCAGGTGCGGCAGCAGTGGCCGCACTTCAACGGCGGCAGAAAACTAGAGGCCGGTGTACTTGGATCAAATATAGGGCGTTGAAGGATACCAGGTGGTCAAAATTTCTAAAGCCTTGCACTACACGGCGTGCTTTAAATTCATAAGATGGCTTCAGCCCGTTAAGCTCCAGAAATTATCATTATCAAGCTTACAAACACTTCCACGTCACCGACACAAATACTTTATGTAATTATTTACTCAGGGTCATTAAAAGTTATATAGATTTACATCGCTCTACTACTATAAGATTTTGCTGTTGTAATGATAAGTTCGGGGCATTTTAGGGAGGGGGGGGAGTGTCATACGCTGTCATCGCTTGGTGTAACGCAGACAAAACCACGGGTAAAGATAGAAAAAGTTGAGGAAGCAAGTGAGAAATAGAAAAAGTAGAAATGAGAAGAAAAGTAGAAAGGCCAAGAAGGATAAAAAAAGAGGACGAAATAAATCCAAAATAAATAGAGAAAACACAGAAAAAACGAACGGCGAACAAAAACCAGAGGACGTAGAAAAGGAAGAAAAAAAAAGAAGAGTGAAGAGAAGCAAAGAAGCCGCTGTCCAGCTCCGCAGTTTCTTCAGGCTTGGGGAAGCTATACAGCAGAGTGACTTGTTGGGCGAGTTGGTTAAGAATGAAGCTACACATTCTATTATTTTTGTGCACGCTGCCAAAGGCAGATGGCAGAAAAAGAAATACGAAGAACAAAGTCATGAACAATGGTCATCACCCTGACCCCATGAGTATATTACACGAAATGTCTACGGTAAACACGGCTACGCATTTAGGTCAAACGCACCAAGAAGGTCTACTACCAGGAAGGAAAGACCTTCAGAGTTCGTAATGAAGCTTGCATACAGGTCGACGCAAAACCCCCATATAGTGGTCGTCTTTCAGTACTGCCACCCAGATGCAGTGGTCGGCGTCACGTTTCTATCTGTATATATCTCACGCGCGAGAGGCTATCGCCGGTCCGCGACAGGGCCAAACCCTAGGCTGCCAGTAAGGATCGCTCCTTTACGAAGCCCCTCCATGGGCCCCGACAGATAGTCTTATTGTGCAAGTTAAGTTTCTAGTCAGCCTGTATGGAGTGTGTTACCGAATAGCTTTTTCTAATCAGTTCCTTTTTGCACCTCCCTGAATCTGCCTCAATTTATTCTCTTTCTCTCTCAGAAGAAATAAGAACTCCCAGGGTTCTGTTGTTTTTTTTTTTTCTACTCCATGTACCGATACTCCTTCACCACCCTTCCAAACGCCTCCGCACCTAACACGATTCTGCACCGTGCTTCTGGGATCCGCCCTCCACTGACAAAGCGAAGATGTCATGCGCTGACGTCGTCATATGAGGTCACGGTATGTGACGTGATAACGCCATGATTACATATCGAGTGAGGCCGACCTCCGATGTCATCGCGTGTTCGCGACTTATGGTATCCCTCGTGTCGACGCTGATGGTTCATTTTGGTATTTCATTTGTATTTATTTCCTGATACTGTCGGCCGTCATGGGCATAACAAGGAAGACAGTGAACATGCACATAACACAGAAACAAAGTAATTATAACGTGGCATAACTAAAACGAAACTGTATATACCTACACAAATTTTTAAAAAATTTGGCAGATCCCAGGTACCCTAAAAATCTATGTTATACGGTAGGGTAGCCAACCGGATGTCTTTCTGGTTAACCTCCCTGCCTTCTCCCTTTTTGTTGCTTGCTTATGTTATACGAAGCATGCGGATCGAAGGTGACTGTGTTGTAATTTTTTTAATGAGTCAGACGTTACGAAGTGGTGCTAAAGATATGTACAAATGCACGCACAGAAATACGTTAAACAGCCATTTCTGAAGACAGTCAACACCACCCAGCAAACATCACTCACGTTGGTCCAACGAAGTTTTGCCTGCTACTCTTCTGTTGAGCGCTAGCAGTTCATGCGCGGATACGGCTGGCTATATTCCAAACTTCGGGCCTTTGTTGAGAAGACGGCTAACATCGTCAGACAGGGGCGTGTCGCACATGACCTTCACAGTCCCGGTCTGTGAAGGTCATGGCGCACTGGCCCTTTCTGTTCGCAGCGCGAAAAAGCTGTCGCAAGGTATACCTTTGGAGAATGCCGCCGACTCTGCTGGTGATGCGCCGCGCTCGTTTTTCCGTTAGTATGTTCTTGTCATATTATACAATTAGGCACATAAAGTCCTAAACCAATAACTAAAACGATGAAATTTTGCCAGTTTGTTTGTGGGAACACACAATACAGATTATGATCAAAAGTGGGAAGTCGCAGCCCCTCTGAGGATTCTGTTTTCACGCACAATCATTACGCTGTCTGCGTTGTAAGCCATAAACATTAGAACCGGCGTAACGTAGTAGTTGGATGTTACATCCAACTACTACGTTTATTTCGCATGACGTCATCGTAACAGCACGTAGTGCTTCTCTCTCTCTCTGTCTCTCTCTCTCTCTGTGCAAGACATCGTGCACGTGGATACTTTCTTCGTTTTGGTTTATCTGTGGTTTCACTAGGTTGCTGAATTTCACCATGTCCTTGTCGCTCACTTCATAAAACAACTGCCCTATCAGCTTCAGTTTTTTTTTTTCTCTGCTAGCATGGTACCGATAAACTGTCAGAAGGTCCACCTCTGGAACAAATGTCCATTTATTATTTATTAATTACGGTGTTTCGGGACATGGTTAGCGCTTTACGGTTAAGGCAGGTTCTACCCAGCTGACGTTTCCGACTTGATCGATCGATCGATTGATTGATTGATTGATTGATTGATTGATTGACTGATTGATTGATCGAATGATCGATCGATCGAATAATTGATTGATTCATTCATTCATTCATTCATTCATTCATTTATTGGTTGGTTGAAAGAGATTTATTGTTCAGACTTACTTGATAACAACTCACTATAGCCGTTGCAGTAGCAAAAGAAACAAGTTCATTCAATAAACCCTGACATGCATGCACGTAGATGGTGGCTCAGCAAAAAAAAAAAAGAAAACGAAAAGACAGAAAAAAAAGCAGGAGGCTTTAATAAATCGGTATTCATAGGTCGGCAAAAAATGTCGCGGTCACTAAGAATTCCGTTTTGCGCCTATACCTCACTCAGACTCGCCGAATTTTTCTTCATTCGGAGCCATTCGGACTCCGGCTCACCGAACTATAACTCACTTAGGCTCACTGAGAGTCAGGCTGGCGCCTCCATCCGGGTTAGTCAACTGAGTAAGGTGAGCGAACTTGGTCATAGTGGAATTTAGAGCACGTAAGCAGACTAGAAACAATAGAAAGGCTCACTTCAAACTAAAGTCTATTCATAGAAAAGGCCAGGTAATGAACACTCACTTTTGTTTAACGTGTAACTGTGTAACTCTGCATCGTTTCTTGTCTGTTTACGCACTTTAAATACCACTATGTTCAAGTACAAACTCGCCCAAATTTCAGTGCTTTTAAATTCAACTTGGCTAACTGAGTCAACTGAGTGAGTCACGAGTAAGTTTGTCTAACTATGTCGGTATAGTTAACTACTATAGTTGCGCAGCGCACAAGTGATATCATCGCTTGCGTGTAATAAACCTAGATTTAAGACAGTAGAGTGGTGGTCATGAAATAAAACTAGATCTGAGATCATTTGAAATTTAGGAAAACCGGAATTTCATTCATTCCCGTATTCGGTTCAGTTACGCGAGTCGTATTCAATTTGCGCATACCTTATTGAAAAATAGACATTTTATTCATTTTCAGTTTTCATTATAAAAGCAACACTCATCCAACTTGTGCCACGAGTGTTCACAATCGAACCCACCGCAGAAGTTTCATTGATAGAGTAAAAAACGGTTCGTTTATTCGTTTTGTACTGCTTGCAGTCTTGTAAAAACTACTGGTAAGAATGTAGTATTAGATTCTTCTTCACCAAAAAAAAGAGAGAGAGAGAGACAACGAAAAGATTGTACGCGCCTCTCGTATTCCCTGGCTTTATGCTGTGTTCACGTATAGGTAAACGCTGATATTCCTTTTATTCAAGTTTATTATTCGTTTGGAAATTCCATTACCATTGGTACACTACTTAGATACATGAAACAATGCATATAATCACAATTTTATACCAACCAGTTCTAGTACCAACACGTGCGTTTCGCCGTAGGTCTGTAATGCAACTACATTATATGCTCAGACATCCGTACTTTCATTCCTTCTGTTATCCCGCAGTAATACGTCCTCCAGAAATATCCTCAATCGCGTAGACAAAGTTGTGCTGCATAAAAGCACAAAATGAAAGGGGTAGAACAGGGAGAGACGCAGAGTTACCCGATCACGATTGCTGGAGAACACACATACCCCAGCAGCAGCAGCAGCAGCAAGAGGAGGATTCCGACCAGCGATGACATTCGAGTTATTTCACCGTTCATGTCCCACGACATCTTAACCACCATAACCACCATCATAACCGAACGTAACCACCAGGCACGTGCACCATATCTTATTCTTCTTAGAGCCGAGCAAATATTGCAATCGAGAAACAGAACACTTCGAATTACTTTAGTAATTGGATCTCCGCGAGCAAATAACGGTACGTTTGGCTCCATTCGCACACACACAAAAACGCATACACACATACTCTCCCATCGAAACACACAAGAAATTTATCTTTTTTTTTTAGCGCAGCTCTCCACAGTTCTTCCGGAACAGCGTACAGTGTTCTGGACTTCCGTATTTACTCGCACATTGTCAACACTGTTTAGCGATGGCTGGCTCAACGGTATCCAGTATCGACTAATGTTGGTATGCTGATGTTGCCTAAGGCGGTGAATGATGGCTTTCATTGGATAAATAATGACAAGTATAGTCTGTTGGCTATGAGCTGTTAACTCTTTCAAGCACAGAGCTCAATTATTGGCAGGACACGGAGTTTCACTGAAAAAAAAATGGTTAAATCTTTTAAAGAAAATTATTTTCTCCCCAAAACCAAAAAAAATAGCAATCTTGGTTCAAAAGTTATGGTCATTTGAGGTGACCACCATGCTGTAAGGATCTATCGGTCACTTTCGATGGAAGTATAGCTCTTCAGTTTTATAGTCCCTTTCGCTAGCTACTTATACCACACGCCCTCCTGCAGTATCACCAAAATAAGAACAGCGCATTATATCTATAAAAATAAATCGGGTCTACCGTCTAACAGTGTCGTAACAGTGACTATTGTCTTAATTCAATCGCATTTCAGTGATGATGTCACATTGTTGTAGACTACCACACAAGCCTGTACTGCTCTATTCTGTATAGAATTTTGCTTTGGCTCAGTACAGCGTTGAACTCAAAGTTATGTACTTGATCTCACTGATGAAACCGAAGTCGTTAGCCGGGTCCCAGAGTTTCGCACAAAATGAATGACGTCGACAACCACACTGAAGAATTTTGCCTCAACGCTTATATTTGAAGTATAGTGCAATTTTCCTTTCACCCTGTCACTTTCTTAAGGTTTTTGCCACGAAGAATTTCTCGACACACATGTTCTCGCATAAACTCTTACAATAAGAAAGTCGGAGCGAGGACGACTAGTCTTCCTAATAATGTACAATTATTTTTACTAACCCTCGAGAAAGGACGTTTTTAATAAAACTAACGCATAAATTAAGTGTTCATAAGTCGGCGCGACCGCAATTATTTTAAGGGCAAATTCGCTTTTAAGTGCGACGTCTTCATTTTTCTGACGAGCTAGCAGCACCCGTTGCCGTGTTCTTGCAATTATAAATATTAAGCGTCGCAACGTTCTGCTTAATGTGACTGGTTAGTCATTATTGCTCCAACAAAACTCGGCCTTTTCTTCCAAAGGGCATGCTCCGTTTCCCTAATTCTACATGATGTGGCAGTTACAATTTCGGTAATGACGATTTTACGCAAGCTAGCCGTCTTTGAGCCACAGACGACAAAAATAACGTCTAAATATAGTGCAACGGAGCGGCGTGCCCACTAATGATGCGAAGTCCGAACGAGCGCTTAAGTGCACACACGCAGACGCATATAAAGAAGTGACAGGTGAGCGACGCCCGTCTTGTTTAACATTTCAAGAACAATAGTTGGCTTAATTCACTCTAAATTTCAAGTTTTAAAACAAAGATTGTCATAAAGAGCCACAAATAACACATTGCACACACGAAAACAAATTTACGACTTGCAATAAAGTTCCCAGGAGGTTATCACCGCTAATGACTACACCGTGCCGAAAGGGTCTATGCATGCATTGCACATATGTAACAACTGGTCATTCTCGATGTAGCAGAACTTCGCGCTTTGCCCATAATCACTTCCTGTGGAATTCCGAAAAACAGCTTTTTTTTTCCTTTTCGAAGGCAGAGTGGGACATTGCATGTTTGACACATCCAAAGTGTTCGAGATGGGTGTGCCTTTGTGCCTCATGCATTTCACGCACCTTCGTGGTGAACTCCTTGTTGGCTGATGCTTGGACGCTATTGTACGAATGACGAAGTCCGCAAAGGGTTTGAATTTCTTTAATTCGGATCCGGCGTCAACAGACGACTTGCGTTTCTGTGTAGTATAGCTATAAGAGCTTCGGCAGTCATCTGTTGGACTAAATGTTTTCTAAAATCTTTCAAAGTCCACTTTTGGGAACTAGTATATTCCGAAACTGATGTATGCAATGACGACACTGTCGTCAAGAAGGTGAAGAGAAGTTATTGTAGTTCAAATTTTCTTCATGCAGTCCGAAACCCGACCCTCCCGTAGCTCTTCCATGTACGGTAGTCAGCGTAGGTAACTACCCTGAATAAAGCCGCCGGACATAATTAAACAGAACCGCAGTGCATTTTTACTAGCACAGCCAGTTTGAAACACTCTTGTGCTGCATTTGGACCAAAAAAAAATTTCGTGTTCAAGTTTAACTTTGCACCCGTAGAATCTTGCCCCGCCACGGTGGTCTAGTGGCTAAGGTACTCGGCTGCTGACCCGCAGGTCGCGGGATCAAATCCCGGCTGTGGTGGCTGCATTTCCGATGGAGGCGGAAATGTTGTAGGCTTGTGTACTCAGATTTGGGTGCACGTTAAAGAACCCCAGGTGGTCGAAATTTCCGGAGCCTTCCACTACGGCGTCTCTCATAATCATATGGTGGTTCTGGGACGTTAAACCACACTAATCAATCAATCAAATCACCCGTGGAATCTTTCAGTGCCCAGTGCGGGAGATAGCATGCTTGTTGCAAAGCTTTTGCTTGGCCAGAAAAGAAACGCCCTGGCAACTAGAGTCATCTGGTACATCATCACGAAAGACTAAAACGGAAAAGCAAACACCTGTTGCCTTGCTCAACCTCTAGGTGTTGCTGCTAAAAAATTGTTGAAAGGATGGTCACCGTAGATTGCTGCTGGGCCGGGAAGGGTAATAATATAAGAGCACCAAGACACCTGACAGAAACCGTGTTCTTGGCTCTCACAAACGTCTCTGCGCCAGGTAACGTGTCTTCACAATTCAAGGATTCGCGACTGTTCTCAACCTGTCGTCTGCCGAATATATAGCGAACAAGGTTGAACCAAAATTGACCACAGTCCAATTAACGTCTCTTGGTGCCCGTACGTCCTGTTGGCGCGGTAATCTCCCAAGATCCGTCAGAAATTTGTAAGACGGCCCCTTCCCCTTTTTATTCGGAATACGTTCTGCAGAGAGCTTTTTCCCAGGATTACAGGATTATCGAAGCAACTGCAACGAAGGCGAAGTGTACAGGCAAACGTCATTGCTTGGACCGGCGGACTGACGGAAAGAAAAAAAGAAAGAAAACAAACAAAGAAAGAAAACAAACGAAAAAGAAAGAAAACAAATAAATAAAAAAGAAAGTACAAATAAAAAGAAAGAAAGGAAACAAATAAAAAGAAGGAAAGAAAAAAGGAAAAGAAGGAAAGAAAGAAAGAAAGGAAAAAAGAAAGAAAAAATAGGAAGAAAAAAAGAAAAAAAGAAAGAAAGAAATAAAAAAGAAAGAAAGAAAGTAAGAAAGAAAGAAAAAAAGAAAGAAAAAAAAAGAGAGAGAAAGTATTATTCGAACAGTCAACCCATGCTCCCAATTAGGGCTGCAGAAGTTGCGTCTTTTCCTTTCCTCAACATCTCCCTACCAATCTCTCTCTCTCTCTCTCCGAGAATCGAGCTACACTCAGACCTGAGACTGACAGCGTAGCCTATTTCCACGGTGCGCGGGAAATTATAGGACGGCATTAGGCCACACGAAGAATGGTTTCTATAGGTGAAACCACACACAACATTGATTGATATGTGGGGTTTAACGTCCCAAAACCACCATATGATTATGAGAGACGCCGTAGTAGAGGGCTCCGGAAATTTAGACCACCTGGGGTTCTTTAACGTGCACCCAAATCTGAGCACACGGGCCTACGACATTTCCGCCTCCATCGGAAATGCAGCCGCCGCAGCCGGGATTTGAACCCGCGACCAGCGGGTCAGCAGCCGAGTACCTTAGCCACTAGACCACCGCGGCGGGGGAAACCACAGACACAGACAATCGATGAACGCCATTACCGCCAGCTTCGTAGCTTCGCTTCCATTAGAAAAGCATGCATTAAACTGCGCACGTGAAACTACGAAAAGCGCTCATTTCCATTGCGCGCAATGTAACCGCGGTGCGTACCGGGTGGTGCGGTTCAACCAATGTTTTCTTTATTTTTAAAGACGATTTTCTTGGGGACCTTTGACGCAAAAATTTTGGTCTGTCTGTACATTTGTATGCTTGTACACTCTTAACGGCATCGGGTACTTGAAACGGCCCACCACATCCGCAGCGCCCACCAATGTTGCTCAAGGTTTAGCGTTCATACTTGTGCGATTGTCAATTAACAAGCAATTATTGCCCATGTCTGGGGCACCATAACAACACGTATGTTCTCTGCATGTGCGTCTCTTATTAGAAAAGGAAAAGAAAAGTAACTTTAAGGCCAGTGGTGCTTATCACACTGCGCTGACCATGCAACGCTTGCACGAAAAGGCGAGCGTTTCCAACGCTTTGCTAAAACGAAACGGTGGCGGCACCTACCCGTCGCCTTGCGTTATACATTTTATCCCCTCTGAGGCGGGCGCGCGCACCCGTCTCAGAGCCACTCACTTTGTTTTGCAAGAAGACTGCCAGGTGGCGCTCATGTGTCACGTGTGACGTAACTTAATGCGCTCGTTCGCCTCCGCTGCACGCTCGAGGCACTCTAACGCAGCGCCTTTAAAATACCATTCACCGATTTTCATGCGCAGAACATCAAATTAATTGTTCACTCTCTCCACACGTAAGACTATCGTCTTTCGGCGACATTTGCAGATTAACATGCAGATACGGGGCCAATTTTTTTAAAGGTTTCTTACAAACAACATTCGCTCTCACTCTCTCGCTTCCAATTCTGCTACGAGCATTTCCGTGCATTGTGTGCCCAGTTCAGTGTAGAAGTTAACCTTGTGGCGAGAAAAACACGTTATTGTACAGTCTGAGAATTGCGCAAGTCATTATGACGAACATGGCAACGGCGCAAAGAAGAAATAAAACATCAACACTGTAAGGCAAGTTATTTGCACCGTATAATACACGGTCTTTCTCACGCATGAAGCAGGTTTATTAAGTGTATTTTGTTACGAGCTAGAGTGATAACCGACCGACATAAAAGAATTAAGTGATGTTCACAACAATAATGGTCTCAGCATGTGTTCAGTATGTGGACTTTCTTCCGTCGGCGATATTCTGCTCTACCCTTTAAGCTCGAGGCCTACAGAACTTTATCAGTTTTTCCGCATTAACAATAAATCAACATGTTCGACCAACTTCATTTTTCGTCTCAACAGGCCAATATAGCACGCCCAAACTTCTGTTAGATTCTCTTCGATCTTGAATGCGATACATCTATGAAGCTATATTGTGCCCTATGTGTGAATATTTCGAAGAAGGAGATACTGTCACGGGGCCGTGACGTGGCCGAAGGGAACAGACTCGACGCTAAGATGAAACTGCTTACTTGGCCGAACTTGTGGCCAGGAAACTGGACGTCAGATTGCAGCAATAAACGAGCACTGATAGCGGCGAACCGAGCGTCGGCCATTGATCAACCGACAAGCGCTGAAGCGCGTCGGCATTTATACACGTGTCATCGAATATTCTAGCGTTATCGCGAGTGGCCACGTAGGTTCCAGAATAATCTGTACTCTTCGAGAAGTGGGCGTGGTCTCAACAAAATCATCTACTACAGCCCCGAAGCTTGGCGCGGCGCTAAGAATTACGTACAGCGTAGCGGAACGATGACAAAACTTGGTGAAAGAATGTGGAAATATTAAGGGCTCGTTTGTAAGATTGATAAAACCTTAACGAAAGCCAACCTAAAATGAAGCCTAGGAATGCATAGAAGACGTTAACTGCATTGCACTACTTATATATGATGTAGATGAGAAGAAAGTATGTATGGTGGACGAAAAAATAATTAACTTGCCACCGGCAAGAGATGAACGTGCAGCACATGGATAACACACATGATGCCCTTTCGATTGAGCTGTAACGGCTGGTCAGCAGCACTCATAGCTATACGACGGAGAGTGTGGAACTCTCTCATTGCCAGCTGGCATCACTTAGCAGACGTGATCTTTTTAACGAGCCCACAGCCGACAAATAAGCCTTCACAATTCATAGCTCGGCATGCTCACTCATGAGTACAATCATCACACTCACTCATACTCATTTGAACGTGGTGAGGGCGAGTATGAGTGAGTACTGATGAGTGCGAGTAGGAGTGAGTAGAACGTGGTGAGTACTGATGAGTATGAGAATGAGTGAGTATGAACGTGAGTGAATATTCTGAGTGTTAGTAGGAGTGAGTATGAACGTGAGTGAGTACTGTCGTGGATCCCGATTGATTGATTGATTGATTGATTGATTGATTGATTGATTGATTGATTGATTGATTGATTGATTGATTGATTGATTGATATGTGGGGTTTTAACGTCCCAAGACCACTATATGATTATGAGAGATGCCGTAGTGGAGGACTCCGGAAATTTCGACCACCTGGGGTTCTTTAACGCGCACCCAAATCTGAGCACACGGGCCTACAACATTTCCGCCTCCATCGGAAATGCAGCCGCCGCAGCCGGGATTTGAACCCGCGACCTGCGGGTCAGCAGCCGAGTACCTTAGCCACTAGACCACCGCGGCGGGGCACTGTCGTGGATCCCGGTACTGAGTCGCATCCCACCGCTGCCACCAGTTGTCGTGGATCCCACCGGTGCTGAGTCGTAGCGTTGTCGCTTCGGATCCCACTGCTGGGGCCAGTGTTTGCGGATCCCTGCGCTGAGGACCCGTTGTTGCCGACCGGGGTCTGCCCGGTCTTTTGTGGTAGCGTGGTGTAGCTTCGGGTTAAGGAAACGAACGCTGACAAAATGGGGATACGAAAAATACACAGGTTTATGGCGCTATTTACACTTATTTACAGCATAGTAAGGTTAGGAGTTCACAAACCACGAACGTGGTGGTTGAACCGTTATATGGTTCAGAGCGACGTCCAGCACTCTGCGGCGTCGTTATAAGCCCTGTCGGGCTCCTCCTCTCCGAGTGGAACACCAATCACACACACACAACAGGTGAGGGGGACGAGCATGCATGGTCCACGTGAACGGCCAAAATTGAGTCGTGAACATTGCACTGCAAGATGGCGCCAGCAGGGCTCTTTCTCGTCGTGTGTGTGCCGCTAGTCGAGAGGTCCCAAGTTCCTGAGAGCACACATCAAACGGTCCGGCGATCGGTTCGCTGAATTAGCAGGGCAATTCGTGGCGGCGGCCGCGGTTTCTTCCAAGCAAGATGCTGTCTTTGTTGTCCTCTCTGGAACGGCTTACGGCGTTGTGGCGACACGACGTCTCATCCTCCGGCTAGCAGGGACAATACCTGGCGGGCATAGGCAGTCGGCCAGTAGGCTACTTGTTTGAGGATTGAAAGAGCGCCGCTCCCCCGTCAGCTCTGGACGCTGGTTCCGAGAAAACTGGGGTTCCAGGCGGGGGAACCCTGCCCGGCTACGCTTCTCAGCGTGGCGCCTACAGCGTGGCGCCTACTAACGACGGTCATAACAGTACTATGAGTGTGATTATAATTGAGTATGAATGTGAGTGAGTACTCTGAGTGTGAGTACGAGAGAGTATGAACGTGAGTGAGTATTGTAAGTGGGAGTAGGAGTATGAACGTGAGTACTTTGAGTGAGTATGAACGTGAGTGAGTACTCATGAGTGTGAGTAGAAGTGAGTTTGAACCCATGGCGGTTCCAGAGGGAGGGGGGGGGGTAGGGTCAATCCTCTCCTCAAACTCTCTGTCAGCACCCTTCCCCCTTCAATGCAGTGCTTGCTGCCCACCTCCTGTTACCAATTAGGACAAATGAGTGAAACCACACGGAGCACACATTAACAGTATTTATGATGCGAAGGGGTTTTTTTCTTAGTAAAAACAAAAAAGTCTTGATACGCCCCCTCTCCAGTGTTACTTTAGGTGACCCCCCCCTATAAATTAGCTGCAGGATCCGCCCTTGGTTTAAATGTGAGTGAGTACTCATCAGTGTATCCAAGAGTATGAACGTGAGTGGTTATTCATGAGTGCGAGAAGGAGCGAGTGAGAGCTCGTGAGTGTGAGTAGGAGTATGAACGTGAGTGAGTACTCATGAGTGTGAGTAGGAGTGAGTGTGAACGTGAGTGAGTAGAAGTGAGTGTGCGTAGGTGTGAGTAGGAACGTGAGTGTGTAGTAGTGAGTGTGAGTCGACGTGAGTATGAACGTGAGTGAGTGCGAAGGCTGAAAAATTGTGGTGAGTGAGTATGAGTGCCTAGTCCCTCAAAGTGCCGACCTATGCTTCGCATACTACCTGAAGGCATCAGGTCTATCAGAATGAGACCCTTGCATATGAATGAACGAAAGAAGGGTATTTCCAGTGCTCATTTCTTAGAGAACACGAATGTAGTGGACGGGGGGATGGTTGCCACCACATACCTCAATTGGAAGAACATCGAGTGAGCTATCTGAAAGTTGCAGGTTCGATGCTTGCCGGTGACAAGTTGTGTTTTCGTCCACGTTATAGGTTGTTTATGTGCAGGAGCCGAGCAGAGGCCAGAGAGCATGATCTTGAACTCGAGCAGGCCGTCTGGTTTTGTAAAGGCAGTCTTTTATCAGTCTCTTTCGTCAACTTCGATTGATGATTGATTGATATGTGGGGTTTAACGTTCCAGAACCACCGTATGATCATGAGAGACGCCGTAGTGGAGGGCTCCGGAAATTTTGACCACCTGGGGTTCTTTAACGTGCACCCAAATCTGAGCACGCGGGCCAAAGCACTTTCGCCTCCACCAAAAATGCAGCCGCTGCAGCCAGAATTCGATCCCGCGACTTGCGGGTGAGCAGCCGAGTACCTTAGCCCCTAGACCACCACGGCGGGGCCTTTCGTAAACTTAGATTTGCCAGAAGCCGGTCTTAGGATCTGTCGACGAAAAGTACTTCGCGTTGTGCAGTCGATCCAGGGAGTCGTATGTGCGTGTGTCACAGGTCCCGTTAATTAGGGAGGTGATCGCCGGGCTAATTCCAAGGGCCGAAGTATCGGCCCCCCGAACCGCACCACGAAAGCATGGACAATTTAGAAGTGGTCCTATTTGGCGCACCAGCGGACGCCGGTTGGTTGTGGCCCAAAGAACAAGTCAGAGCCGAGGGTTGATAAACAAAACAAAATTATATTCTCAATTATGGCAGATCAAAAACAATACACAAGTATGTACACTCCACAATAGTTGCATACAATATGTCACCAATCAAACAACGTACTACACAGTACAATCAGCCACACTCGAAACAACGGACACCAACAACAATACGCACTACAATGCAGTCGCATGCATTGAACAACCAAGACACTTGAAGACTAAAGAGATAGAAAACCTATTCAGTCCAAAGTTCTTGGAACAAAAGTCTGGATGATACTCTTCCGAGAATCACTCACTCAAAGCCCAGCGTTGTTGTCGTTCCACTGCCCCCGAAGTTTCTATTCCAGGAAACCTCGCCCCCGAAGTTTCTCTTCCAGAAAACCTCGCGTCTTCACTTGGCCGCTCTCCAAGCTTCAAACTTCTTCGCCGGAAACACGTCGGCTTCACACTCGCAGCTGTTGCCACGCGTCTTCGTTCGATAGCGGTAGACACACACTCTTGCCTGTAGCTCGAGCCTTCACCCCTCAGGTGGAAATCCTCTTCTTATCCTGCTTTGTCACTACGGACAAAACCTTTGCCGACTACACGGCGGAATCCCTACGCGCTCTGGCGCTAACTTCCGTCTTCCCTTGCTTTGCCACTAAGGACAAAACCTTCACCGACAGACGCGGCAGGATACCCTACGCACTCTGGCGTTAACCTCCTTCTTCTGCTGCTCTCTCATCTCGGCTGCTCGATTAAACACCTTCCGCGCGAGATTCCAGAAAGTTCTCATTATTTAATCGGCGCGATGCGCAGCGAAGGCTGGGGGAAAGGGCGAGACGATACGGGGGCCGTCAGCGACGGATGACTCAACCCGACATCACCACGCCCTTTTCCATCTAGAAAATTCCAGGGCTTGCTCGGCCGCCGATGCGAGGAGGTTTCGTCGGCGAACCCACGCTTCCGAGGGGAGAAGGACGCGCGCCCGGGGAGTCTTTGGATGCTTTTCTTTTTTCTTTTTTATCGTTGACCTCTCGGCGCTTCGACGCGAGAATTTGGCGGCGCACCCTTTTTTGAGCGCTCGTTTTGCGACACCGTGAAAGCGGGTACACGTTTTTGTTAGTGACATTGTTGAGGTGACAATATTCGACGCAGAATCAATGGGTTCCATCCTTTTTTTAACACCACGGGAGACGTCCACGTGGTGTTAAAGAAGACTCTTGAACGGCTGAGTGATGTCATCACGCATATAACATTTCCATCCGTTTGTTTATTTGCGTTCACGCGTCGAAACTCGGTACGGCCTCTGATAAATTGGTCGGGCAATTTCCTTATATGGTGTCATGGCTCACAATTGGAATCTGTCGAATTCTTTATAATAATTGTACGGGTTTAACGTCCCAAAACCGCGGTACGAATATGATCAATGCCGTAGTATAGGGCTCCGGAAATTTCGACCACCTGGGGACTATAAATCCAAGCACACGGGCCTCAAGAATTTTCGCCTCCATCGAAAATGCGGCCGCAATTTGATCCCGCGACCTGCGGGTCAGCAGCCACTTGACGACGACGACGAGTTCTAGACGAAGACGAGAAGCAGTCCTTGAATTTCAGTAGCAGGGCTTTGGGCTGGTCTTGCTTGCACTTTGGGAAGCTCGAGTTGGCGTCTAAATTTCGTCTGGGGTCCAGATTTGTCCAAGCAGGTTCGGTAGCATTGACGAGGGTGAAAGCTGCTTACAGATGACCGTCGAGGTGCCTGCATTCAGGGCTGAAACTTGTAAGCATTATCTTCACTGTGCCATTATGCAGTTCGGCTATGCGTTCTGCAACGCAAATCTGTCAATTCAGGAGCAGGTGGTGGTAGCCCACGATGGTGCTTTCGAAGTCTGCTCGTTTTTCGGCGCCGACGGGAATCACGACACTGGTGAGAACCAGAACGGTGACCTGCTTTTCTATAACATTCAATGCGCGAATTTCTGGCGTCGTCAGAGGTGGCAACACGTTTTTTTAAGGTTCGTGTTGCATGCATAGACCGCAGGTCGATGACGGCGCCTTACTAATTTCCCAGGAATCACATACCTAAATCAATGTTGTAGGATTACAAAGCTCGCGGGATGAGTCCGGATGAGAACTCTTGCTGTGCATATTCCAGCTGGCGTTATTGAACGCAGCATCCCATCTACCAGACGTCACGTTGTCAATATGATGACGAAAGCAACAGTCGGCGTGTTCAAAGTGAAACTATTTGGGTGACCCTGTACCCAGGAAAGGAAAACCCAAACTGCAGCAAAACGGACTCCCCTCTGATAGCTGCGAACAGAGCCTCAGCCGTCGATATTCTGATCGGTGATAAGGCACGTCGGTAACTATATATGCGCCATCGAAGGCTCCATAGCTGGCGCTTGCGAAAGCTCTCGAAAAAAAAAAAACTTAAATAATCGCGCCCTGCGTGTAACAATGATTTCAGACAACCGCGAAGGTCCTCAAGCATTGCGGTGCGACTTGCACCGAGCGTTGTCTTCGCGGGTGAAATTCAACTACACTGAAGGAAACATGCGCGGCAACATCAACTTTCTCTGGGCATCGCATAAAACTTAGGGCAGCTATACTGCGGTGCTTCTTCCCGCACACAGGCGAAGGGGGTTCCTGTGCCTGTTCAAGAATCAGATTAGCAGCGGATAGCAAACAGATTAAGAGGTCGACTAGTAAACTGCTTATTTTCACATTACTTGTCACTTCGCGATCCCAGATCGATTCAAATTTTTCACTGGAAGTTCCGCCTTGACTGGACACAGAGCCAGCGTTTCCTGAGCGCCGGGTATGGTCAGTTTTGATATTGCCATTAAACTGCGATGGCGATGTTTTAATGTATTGCGTGCATCTTAATTTATTTAAAAAATAAAATGTTATTTGTATATCGGCATAGCAAATCTTAACCGTGCGCTTACTTCGACCTTGCCTCATCGATGCGCTTCAGCAGCGTGACGAAGCGAAGTTGATTGTGGAGGTAACAGGAAAGTGCACTTCACCTCGTCGAGCGTGCATGGACTAACTGAATAAGCTGCGTCCCATCAATGTGGCACATACCCACTACAGCACAATATTATTTCACGAAACCTCACCAAGCGCTATAGGGGCTACAGCAACACACTCAAGGGGACACTGTATTTGTAAATTACTGTAAATTAAGTTTTGTAAGCAACAAAGACGCACAAAGGGAAAATGCGGGTGAATTTCCAGCACCAATCGACAAGACGTCGTAGATAATAGCGGCGTCTAAAGTGCGTAATTCTTATTCGGTGAGAACAGCACGGCCACGTTGGCTGCCGTCACATCTCTTTCGCTACAATCTTGTGGAGGTGAAATTAGCTACAGTAGAGCTCTCAAAGCATTACTTATTCGTTTGCACGGATTCACTGTGTCACTTTAGTATATCCTTCCAAATGAAACATTGAGGCTGCCTGTACTTTTACTTTCGCTGCCAAGCTGTTACGTTGGTTTCAGTCTTTCATGTCATCGTCTGTAAGTAAGTAAAAACAAGCAACCACTATAGGGCAATTTATGCCCGAGTGGATGAATATGAGTGGACAAAAGGCAGACAAGGTCTTGAAATACTAATATTTGCAGTTGTTTTTACGTCCCAAAAGAAAATTTTGATTTTGAGGGGCGCCGTGGTAGAGGACTCCGGAAATTTTAACCATCTGGTGCTCTTTATCGTGCCCTTAAATCTAGGTATCACGGGGCTCTAGCACCACGGTTTCTTGTAGTCATGTAGTCGCCGCGTACGGAATTTGATCCCTGAGCGTTTTAAGGGTCGGCAGTCGAGCAACACAATCAATATAGTACACCCTGGCGGGTGAGACCGACAGGAGCGGCGGAGAAGACAGCTGCGACTGTGGTCTCTACAGAACTAAGCAGTAAAGCGACAAACAACGTCTGAACAACAAATTCGCTCACCAGGCGAGCACTTACTTGAGGCAGAGTCTGCTCTCGGCTCCCGCGCCGAACACTGCCAGGGAGGCATAGACTAGCAGTGGCAGTGCCTGCAGAAAGCGTCGTGATGCCAGCAACGTAGCACGCACCATGTCATGTATACGTATGACACAGCAGCACCAGCACGGCTTCGCCCACACGCTGGGCCAAGAGCAAGTGCGACGAGTAGCGCCACCATCCGCGCCCGCACTGGTCGTCTGTGTCGTCAACATCGCTTCCGAGTGCGCGGAGAAATCGTGAGGCACCAACTGTGTGGGGAAAAGGGGCATACATTGCCACGGAAGCAAACTGCAAACCTGCTCATTTTCCGTGCTTTGGGTGTACGTCAAGAAACGTACGGTCAGAATCAGAGCTTGTGATCAAAGGAAAGGAGGTGATCAAAGAGGGTCGAGCTATTCCACCGATATCCTGCGCTGAAACGGGCTACAGTTGCGTCTTGTCGTGGAAAGCGGCTTGTCATCTCACGTGCACCGACAGATCACTTTGCCTTGCGATGTTTGGTGCTTATCTGATTTTTTTTAAACACCTTCGCCTGTCTCATGAAAAAGCGCCGGCCACCACAGCTGCTCCTGAATTTTATGTCGTACGCAGAAAGAAAAAAAAAGAAATATTGCGGTTTTCTTGCACGTAGTCCGAAAGAAACAGACAAGCAACACATCTCTGCGTGCTGTGTTTGGTGCTCATACCTGATTCCTCTCTTTAACTTGAGCTCGTACGCCTCTCTCAAGAACAAGCGCCGAAATATATAGCTGCCCCCGAGTTGTATGTCGTACACAGGTGGAAAACGTGGGAATTGCAGTTTTCTTGCGCAGGAGTTCGAAAAAAAAAAGATAAGCACCGAAAATCACACGCCAACCCGCTGGCGTTAAACTATTCAAATTATTTTTCCCCTTTCACGACAAGTTAAGGCCTCAAAAATTCATTTTAGTTTCGTCACTTCCATGTCACGGGAAATCCCGGTCCGATTTAACAAAGTGGTTGCGTTCTTTTGCGCCCCGGGCATGATGTGTTCAAATATAACAATTGAAACTCGAATCTGAACAGTTCAAAACTGGTGCAGCTTTTATCATTTCTAAACTTTGTTTATGTCAAATTACCATGGCTTAGAACTCTTTGATATAAACAACTGCCATCAAGTCAATTATTGAAAAGTTAACAAACGAGTTATTTTTAATCTCTTATTCCATGTGACTGCTGCTGTGGTAAACTGCTCCGGCGTCGACGTATAGTTCATGTGCGAAAACGGCATGCAGGAGGCCGATTCACATGGGATTTTTACAAAAATTCGCCCCCCTCCCTTTTGCCCTCCACCCCACCCCAAAAAAAAACGAGTATAAGGCTTGGTGAAAACAGTTGTGTCTTTTAGTATGCCAACATTCGCCTCCCTGATTCCGGCTTACAATTTGTAGGGTCTAGCAATAAAAACCTCCCAAGCATTTCCCCGGGAGTGGACATGGTTAAGTGCGAAGGCAAGGGGTGATGCTATGACGGGGAGTAATGTTAAAATCCGTTGACAATCGCCTGTGAGTTAACGTAAACTCCCGCGAGTGATCACATTGCAATTTCCAGGAACCATTAGACCCTCTCGGGAAATCTTGGTGAGTTTACGCGTATATGTGAGAGCAAATTCGCACTATAATGATGTTTATGTCCGCGGCCCGCTTTGCCCGCTTGCGCTCGGCATCATGGGCCCTTCGCCGCGCTGCCTTGTCTTCAACCGGCGCGACATCTTCAACGACGCGTGCAATGCTCGCATTCGATTGCGTTGTACTCGTTGTTGGAGGTATCGCAGTCGAGGTTGATGCCTGCGATGGATCTATACCTATGACAACTTGCCGATCTCGAGCAAGTTGTGGCTGCGCGCGCAGCCACGGAGCGGAAGGCAGAGCACGCGCAATCACGTGGTGTGTGACGTCGCTGCGCCGTTGCTACAGACGCTCCTCTCCGCTCCTCACGCCGTTGCTAGGGGAGAGGAGGAGCGATGGCGGATTCAGGGTCGCTTATAAAGTGCATTCGCACTTATTATCAATTTATAAGGGTACTTTTTATTATCATATGCGACTGTTTTATGTTTCTACACGAACATAAGACTACAGGAAAGACTGGGTGAATGTTTCACACGACTAGGAATGCCAGTTCGCACGGGACACAGAGTACGACGTGGCTGGGAGAAATGTTTGGCTCGAAGTACAAGCTGAATGCCGGTTCACCTTGTGGCATGAATGGGCGTAGCATCGACACTAAGCAGCCCCGAATGTATACCAGCTCTGCGGCTTCGTTATGTACGCGTTGCCGGCCGAGTGTGTCAGCCATATGTACTCGTTGCTGGTGACACGTGTCACAACCGTCCGGGAGCTCATTCAGTGATTCGGCCCCTCATGTGAACCTCTCACTCGAGAAAAAATAATCGGACAGGAATCTTCAGAAAGCCTCTCTTACAAACCATATGATTATGAGAGACGTCGTAGCGGAGAGCTTAGGAAATTTCGACCACCCAGGGTTATTTAGCGTGCACTCAATCTGAGCACATGGGCCTACAGCATTTCCGCCTCCATCGAAAATGTAGCCACCACGGCCGCCACCTGCGGGGCAGCAACCGAGTACCTTAGCCACTAGACCACCGCGGCGGGGCTGCGTTCAACTTAGGCGTGAAATAATATTACCTTTGTTCTGCCATTGAGTATTCGTGCGATGGTTTTTAAGGGAAACATTTCTGTTCCAATTTTTAACTGACCTGTGTATAAATGCCGATCCGTATTTGCTGCAGGCTTTACCAGCGGCTCATGCGTCTCGACGTGAAACACACCTTAATAGATTTATGACTATCTGGCATAAAATGGACTGCTGCGCGGCCGGTCGCCTACATAATCCTACACAGTCTGAGACTACAACTCTAAACAAGATGCAGACCTAAAGAGAGTTCATGCCCTAACGCTAACACAACTACAAGCAAAAACAGACTACTCACCGACTGAAATTATTGAAATCATATGGGTGGCACAAGACACCCCTCGAAACGTACAGCCCATCCAAGATGGGACAAGGCGAAGGACACACAACACACATATAAAGCGCTAACTTTCAACAATGCAGCTTATTCAGAGGATCATCAGCACTCATGATCTACATTAGGGGCGTAGAAATGCACGTGTTATTAAGGAACAGTCATACATCTAATGCACATCATCATGCTACCCTCAAGTATTCTCTTTCCTTAGCTGATAGCGAGATATATGGTTTACCGATGTATGTGTTACCAAACTTGGGGATGAATCTCGCCTCCTTTGCAATGTAATTTCGTTACTGTTCTTTCCAACGATACTCGATTGACTAGATAGGTTGGCATGCGCACTTCTTGCAGTGAATTTCAAGAAACCCGTGACATTGGACCTTGCCAACTTTGTTTCTGTGCCCGTTTATCCTCTCGTTAACACATCTACCGGTATGTCCCACATAACATGCGCCACGCATTCATGAAATCCGGTAGACACCCGGCGATATCTGTGGTTTAACGTCCCAAAACCACCATTTGATTATGAGAGACGCCGTAGTGGAGGGCTCCGGAAATTTCGACCACCTGGGGTTCTTTAATGTGCACCCAAATCTGAGCACATGGGCTTGCAACATTTTCGCCTCCATCGGAAATGCAGCCGCCGCAGCCGGGATTCGAACCCGCGACTTGCGGGTCAGAGGCCGAGTACCTTAGCCACTAGACCACCGCGGCGGGGCCCGGTAGACACCTGTGTTGCACGCTATATATACAAGCATGTCTAGCTCGTTCTTACCATACACTTTTTTTCACCCGCTTTGGTTTTGTCTCTTCACACACACTGCTCAACTTGTTCGGTGCCGAGAATACAACACGCAGTGCAACGTCATGCTATTTTCTTGAAGGTTTGTGAAACCTTGTGAATGTACGGAATCACGGCTACGCGTTTCCGTGCCAGCGTAGGGCACGGTTGCGTGGCTTCGTTGGAACAGAGTCTATTGAGCAGGCCTTCTGAAACTGAGGTCATGACGGGGTGTGGGTACACCGAGCCACAACCGGGACGTTTTGTTTACTCTTGGATGCACAATACGTTTCGCTATCGATCACCAACAAGCCCGCCGTGCAAACTCGGGCGGGTGCAGAACAGAATAGAAAATACATGCAAAACTTCAAAAGAAAGTACTGGCTCTCTATAGCACATTCTCTTGGATTGCTACTCATCGGGGTCCGGTATTACGCGGGATTGCTTCGAAAGACTATTCAAATCAACAACTTATCACAACCAAGCTGTAGTTGTCCAAAACGCTCACCATAGGGCCAAGAAGCTTGGCCTCTCGATCCCATAGTAGCTAAGCTGACGCGTTCGCGCCATGCCTACAGGACATACAATAAAGCTTTCAATAAGAAGTACAATTCGTCAATCGACTTCAGGGGCAGCGCCGATGGCAAACGATGTCTTGCGGGCAGGTGTCTTCAAAACTCTCACTGTAGTTGTTGTTATCGTCAACTGGTTTAATAGCTTTCTTAGAAGGGCTCATGCCGTAGCTGGAAGATAGCACCGGAGCACCAAACGCAGAGACTGCAGAAACACTCAAATTCTTGTTCTTTTTTTTATTGAAATAGAAAATAAACGAAGGAGTTTTTGTCACCGTTACTTGGCGACAGCTACCCCTTTCCACTTGATTGGTACAAATAAAGAAATATAAAAAATCAATAGCATATATACATATATACAGTCCTACATGGGTGAGTGATTTGACGTATGCATGTGGGAGGTAGTGAGGTAGTGGCCAGATACTGCACCAGGGTGGCCAATCCTTCTCTGGTGATACCTATCAAGAAGGGTGTAAGGCAGGGGGACACAATCTCCACAATGCTATTTACCGCGTGCTTACAGGAAGTTTTCAGAAGCCTAGAATGGGAACAGTTAGGGATAAGAGTTAATGGAGATTACCCTAGTAACCTGCGCTTCGCCGATGACATTGCATTGCTGAGTAACTCAGGGAACGAATTGCAACTCATGATAAAGGAGTTAGACAAGGAGAGCAGAAAGGTGGGTCTTAAAATTAATCTTCAGAAAACGAAGGTAATGTACAACAACCTCGGAAAGGAGCAGCGCTTCGAGATAGGTAATAGTGCACTTGAAGTTGTAAAAGACTATGTCTACTTAGGGCAGGTAATAACCGCAGAGCCGAACCACGAGATTGAAGTAGCTAGAAGAATAAGAATGGGGTGAAGCACATTTGGCAAGCACTCCCAAATTATGACAGGTAGATTGCCACTATTTCTCAAGAGGAAGGTATATAACAGCTGTATCTTGGCGGTACTTAGCTACGGAGCAGAAACCTGGAGACTTACAAAGAGGGTTCAACTTAAATTGAGGACGACGCAGCGAGCAATGGAAAGAAAAATGGTAGGTGTAACCTTAAGAGACAAGAAGAGAGCAGAGTGGATTAGGGGACAAACGGGGGTTAAGGATTTCATAGTTGAAATAAAGGAGAGGAAATGGACATGGGCCGGGCATGTAGCGCGTAGACAGGATAGCCACTGGTCATTAAGGGTAACTAGCTGGATTCCCAGAGAAGGGAAGCGGCTTAGGGGGAGACAGAAGGTTAGGTGGGCAGATGAGATTAAGAAGTTTGCGGGTTTAAATTGGCAGCAGCAAGCACAGGACCGGGTTAACTGGCGGAACATGGGAGAGGCCTTTGTCCTGCAGTGGACGTAGTCAGGCTGATGATGATGATGATGATGATGATGATGATGATGATGATGATGATGATGATGATGATGACATGGGTGAGAACAAAAGTTCTCCTATAAGCAGAACAAACATGTTCTTGTTCGTCTTACTGTAGCGCACACCCACTGCAGGGGGGATTGGCCAAGAATTGAGTGGTTCGATGAAATAGAATAAAGTTTTGGAAACATAACCCATCGCTTCTTTAGCTCGCCCACGGCATGTACATTGTTCTTCTTCTTTATTACACATACCGTAGTAATTGAGCAAGGGCTGTCTGATCACTACCTTGTGTCAGTTTCTATCCCTCTGGTACCGCTTTCGGAAACTGCCAACTTGTCCTTTCATTGTGTGAAAGACTATACGCATGCCAATGATGCTTGCATTATCGAGCACCTAGAAACCTGTCTGATAGATTTTGTAGCTGGCGATGTTTGTAGATAGTGGGACCAATTTAAACGCATATGCTTCTACTGTATCGAAAAACTTATACCGTCTAGGCGTAAAAAGGTGCATAAACATACGCCCTGTATGACGAGAAGCATCATTCATCTCAAGCGTAAAGTTAAAAGATTAAAGAAAAAAGCATGCTGACCCCAAAGTTATAGCTGACGCTCTAGATAAGCTTGCACATGCCGTACACCCCTCGAAGGAATACTACTTCAATACGTCACTCGATCGCAAACTTCATAAAGAATGATCCAAAGAAGTTCTGGAATTATATTAGCGAAAAAAAGAAACCCATATCACAGGTTTTTGTCAATGGTTCAATGGTGTCTGATCAGGCTGCCATTGCTCAACACCTCAATGAGTACTTTCATAGTGCATTTTCTACTCCTAGTGCTTCCCCATCTGTCATAAATGCGAACAATGATGCAAATGTAAACTTTATTTCTTATTCTGGTGTCGTTGGTATGTTGTTGAACTGAAACACTAAGACTTCTTGCGGTCCCGACAATATCCCCAACATATTTCTGCGTCGCTTTGCAGAGTCTGTTGCAAAATACTTACTCGTCATTTTTCGAGTCTCTCTGTTGTCAGCGGAATTGCCAGATGACTGGAAGTCGGCACGAATAGTTCCTATATTCAAGAAAGGTGACCTTTTAGTACTACAAAATTATCGACTGATCTCCTTAACATCATCATGCTGTAAGCTTATTGAACACATAATAGCTCATAAATTAAATGAATTCTTAGAAGAACGCTCAGTTTTAACAAATCATCAACATGGGTTTCGAAAAGAATTTTCTACTACAACACAATTGGTTACTATCGTTCATACCTTTGCAGCTTGTCTTGATGCTAACGGCCAAATCGATGTAATATTCTTAGACTACAGTAAAGCATTCGACACAGTTTCACACGATAAACTAATTATAAAGCTTCGGTTAGTTGGTATACCAGAATTATTTATCTCCTGGATCTCAGCTTATCTATTCAATTGCAACCAATATGTTCAGGTAGGAAAAAAACAATCGGGCTGCCTTCCTGTGACTTGTGGCGTTCCGCAGGGGAGCGTACTAGGCCCCCTTCTGTTTCTGGTCTACATTAATGACATTGTCAATGTAATTAGCACCCCGGTACAAATTCGTTTATTTGCTGACGATTGTGTTTTTTTTTAGAGATGTAACCTGCATTAGTGACCAATGTGATCTTAATACTAACTTAGGCAATGTATCAAAATGGTGTGAACAATGGGGAATGCTTCTTAATGCAAATAAATGTGTGTATCTCCCCATAACGCAAAAGAAAGTCCCATTAGACTACACATACAATTTAGCTGAAGCACCTTTACTTAAAATAGCCTCCTATAAATACTTAGACTTAACGTTAACAAGTACCTTATCCTGGAATTTGCACATAAATAACATCTGCTCTGCCGCTTTACGTAAATTATGCCTTCCCCGCCACAAGCTCAAGACTGCTCCGCCTAGTGTTAAACTCCTCTCCTACTTTTCCCTAATTAGGCCTAAACTTGAGTACGCCTCCATAGTTTGGGATCCCCACACAAAAATTAACGTTCAAAACCTAGAAAGAATTCAAAGAAAAGCAGTACAATTCATATATAGTAAATTTATGTCAACCGACTCCCCCACAGCATTACTAATGGCAAATGGTATAGAAATATTACAAAGTCGAAGAAAAAAAAGTTGGCTACAGTTTCTTTCAGACATAGTGGACCACAGGCTACCCTTAGACACCGCAGCATACGTATCCCCCTTGTTAATCAGACCCACTCGACACCACTGTCCTCATTCCCTAACGCCAATCTTCGCAAGGACTGATACTTTTCGGTACTCCTTCTTCCCACAAACAATAGATGATTGGAATAAACTAACCGAAGCATTTCCTCAACGCCCTTGACCATTTATGTAAATACTCTTCTTCCATGACTTCCTTAAAATGTATTATCACCTTGTTGTTCAATTGTTACTCTAAATAAAAAAAATAATATTGAATCTCACCTTATGACTACGCGTTCTAAGACAACCCGACATTGCTTCGAACAGTAAAGCACTCTCCCTTGAATTCATAAAACCTATCCCTCCTTATTTTGCATTTGCCCTTTAAGTAGTTACTGAGAGTCGGCTTCTTTTCCATCGCTGTCATCCAATAAATCCTCTCTGACTTTTCACTTAATGCTTCTTGTTGCCATATCCTCCACACTGCCAGCCGTGTACTTAGTGGCGATTGAGCCTCTTAGTTATTTTTCTCCACTTTGTGTCGACGCTCTTCCTATACGAATACTTGAACACCTTCCCTCTCCATCTACTATCCTTCATTTTCCTCATTTCACAGCCTCATTCGTCGTCTTCCCGCCTGCATCGACGCGACGCGTCCCACAGTCCTTTGATATCCATTCCTGATTGCACCTCTAACTTCATGCACACCACTGAGTTCCCAAATATAACCCCCGAACCCTTGTGCCTTTCCACATACCTCGAAGCACTTCGTACCTATTGTATCCCCGTAAGGCGCCGTGCTTCATTATTGCAGCATTCCTCTTTCCCTTTGCTGCTGATGTTTTTTTTTTTCATTACCTTCATATATCTATCTCCCTCATTTACCCATACTCCGAGGTACTTGAACTCGCTTACACCCCCGGTATTTCTTGACCCTGTATTGGGAACACCTGGTCTTCACGATCATTGAATACCACCAGTTAACATTTTGTTGCACTAAATCCTAGTCCTAGGGCCTCACCTTTCCTTCCGCATATATCTAGTAGCCGCTGTATATGATCTTGACTGTCCGCAAATAGGACGATATCGTCTGCATAAAAAAGACATGGACGCTTCCGCTCTACCATCGCGCCAGCCTATTTGTGTGACAGATGAAACCCCATGTTGCTACCTTGTAGCGCTTTTTTCTATCCCCACAGTGTACATCAGGAATAACAACGGGGACAAAGAACATTCCTGTCTCAGCCTCTTGCTAATTTCAACGCTGTCATTGCTACTTATTCCTTCCCATTTTATGCAAACGGTATTTTCTCGCTATATTGCTCACTTGAGAGCACTTCCTTTATTATATATCCCACAAAGGTTACTGATTAACGTTTTCACGCCCTATATGATGTCCAGATAAGCTACGTATAAGGGTTTTCTATTTTAGATATTTCTGTGCATTGAGTAAGAACACAGAGGTTATCGTATAACCGCCTGCCGATGAGTAATCCATTCTGAAGTTCTCCCAATATATCATTTTGCTCTGCCTACGTTTTTATTTTTAGCATTGCTGCCTGCGTCGCAACACACAGATGTAACAACACACAGATGTAATGATTAGTGGTCTATACGAGCGAATGTTAAACTTTTCTTTCTTGTCTTTATAGATAAAGTTCATTCTTCTTTTCCGCCAAATGTCTGGTACTTACTTCTCCTGTAAGTACTTTTCTAGAGATTTCAGCAGTGCTTCTTTAGTGCTGTGTCCTATAGTTCGTTAATGAGGCTGACGGGAACCCCATCTAAGCCCGGAGTAGTTCGCTTAGGAATTTTTCCTTCGGCCTTCTTCCGATTAAAATTCTCAAGTACTGCCTTTACCTCGGTTGCACTCTTTTTCATACTTTTCCTCCCCGTAGACGTCCCCTGGGCGACCTTTTTAAACGAATCTGCTGTTACCTTCCGGACCCTTCCACTTTATTTCCTCCGTCATCTACCATTTATGTTGTTGCATTGTGACAGACTTCCCACCTAGCGCTTTTAGACGGCTCCAAAATATTCTAGGCCCGGCCTTCTTCTCGCAAATCTCTGTCATCCAGCATTCACTTTCACATTTTTACCTCAACTATAGTGTACTAGAATATTCTAGTATACTATACCTCGACCAATTTCTATACAATGTTTTTTTTTTTTTTTTTCCTGGATGGATGAGTTTATATGGCTGTACCCTTCAGATTGGCTGGCGGCTAGCGCCATCTAGTTGTGATACTTAGCGACCAAAAACTAAATTTGTTTTTTTTTTCTTTTTAAATAGTGAAGTTAAAAACTGGCATTTGTAACGAAGGATTGAACTTTCACTCGCGCCTTGATTGGTGCCTTTTCGGCATCGTCGCCAACGCTGGCGTTTTCTATATTGACTGAGGTGAAGCACATGCAAGCAAACTGGCCCGCCGACGCGCGCAGCTCTCTAAGGTCATATTAGAGTGTACTAGAACTTTAGTCATACAATGCACATACAGCAAGAACACATTAATAGGACATAAATCTCTCCGTAGTGTTGAACACTATTGTTATGAGCGTATAGTTTCAAAAATTAGGCATAGTTTTGCAACGCATTTTTTTAGATACTGTGTTTTTATTTTGCTTATGTGTGCACAAAATTGTCCTTTATTGAAAAGTGCGTAATGATAAGAGAATTTAAAGGTACGTTTTTTTTTCACCGTAGCTTTTTTTTGATGCATGCGCATCCTTTGAAAAACGGCAAATTTTTAGGCTTTGTTTGGAAGACGAGCCAAGCCGAGCCAAACTGGAAACGCATGGTGGTTGTGTCGTTTTGCGGTGTTCACCTCAGCAAGGTGCTCGTGAATTTTACTCTGCTACAATGGAGTGCCTGGCACGCTTCATGATGAGAACTGCGCCAAGTGCTCTACCACTTCTGCGATTGCAAGCTTCACCTAGATTTATTCAAGTATGTGGCTACAAACGGTCAGTCCCACCAATGCGAAAGGAGATGAAAGCTCGTCGGAAGCGAGCAGGCCCCGAGCCCCTGCGGCATCGCTCCGTTCGTCTGGAATGGAACTACGACGCAGAAATTTATGCATTCGCCAGGCGCCTGGGCGAAAGCTGGTCCGATAGCACGCTTAGAGTCGCCTTTGTGCAAGCATCTTACCTGGAACGGGAAAGGCAACAGCGCGAAGAACTCGGCATGCAGTCGGAGAACGCGGACATTGGCCTAACTCCGAACACAGATCTGTCTGCGGCTGGTTACGGCCTTTGCAAGAGTTACGTGCAAAAGTCCATCGTAGAAACGTTTCCTAAACTTCCCGAGGATGGCGTCAAGGCGTTGCAAGACTATTTGTTGTCGCATTCCGTCCTGTCGCAAGTTTCAAGCAGCATTGGCACCTCTGACTTGATCATGTGTGCCGATTTTCCGCCGGAGGACAGCACACTGGCAAACGTACTGATGGCTTTGATTGGTGGCTTGCTGAAGGACTGCGGCATAGAACGAGCTCAGCTGTTCATTCGGGACTTCATTCTGACGCAGCTGATAGGCAAGGATGTGTGCGAGCTGTGGGAAATCGATGACCCCCACGACAGACTCGCCGCCGTGCTGCAGAATTCCGGTAGAGCTCCCGCGGAAGCGAGATTACTGTGGGAGTCTGGAAGGAACACTCTTGAAGCCACTTTCTGTGTTGGGCTTTACTCAGACAAGCAATTTCTTGGCTGCAGCGCAGGCGAAACATTGACTGTAGCCACAGAAATGGCAGCTAGAGATGCTCTCCGCCGTTTATTTGGTTTGTCGCTCGACAGAAATGCTATGCCTCTGGCATTGAGGCATGGCCAGGGAACCCAGACGAACTCAGTGGCAGCGCTGTGACGTATTATTGTGTAAATTTGGTGACTTGTGTAACACATTTGCTTGACATTGTGTATCATAGATATGAGTATACTCGTCAATAAATGTGCTTGAAGCGCGTTCTTTAGGCTACTGGTCTTCCTTCGCTCATCTCGTCACTTCCAAAATTTAGCTTGCAGTGGTATTGAGGGCAAACCTCAACGAACTCACACCAACACTTTTATTTCCGATGAATATTGTTGCTAACTCTAAAACTGCTGTGTATCTGACAGCATAAACACGAACGGTGCTCATCTATCCACCCTTTACAATATGTGACGCCTCAACTCTCTCTTCCTCGCGAAATCATTCATGTTCTTTAGCTTGCAGAGAGCCATCTTATGCTGATTGTACTATGTTGAGAAGATGGTGAAACTCCATGTTGTCAAAGATGCATGCATTGCATAAATCAAGTTATGCTATATTGTGATCTTTTACAGTTCGTTATTGCACTTTGCAATTGATGTAGCTACTTTACAAATATGGGGTCCTGAAACTTGTGCCCTGCTGACTACAGCTGCAGTGAATTGTACCTACATTTTTTTAAGAGAAGCATTTTTTTTTTTTTAGGTTGAGATATGCAACATATGCTAAATCACTGGGTTTAGTTATTGATTCCTTAAGACTCTGCGACAGTCAAGGCTGCTGCTACAACTGATGTGGCATCAGCAGTTTTGTGCATGTTTCAGAAACAGCATAGATTCGCGACATCCTGCAAACGTCCCAGAAGTATGAAACATACGACATCCCGAGGAGAGTTGTTGAAGCCCTCTTTCCGAGTCTTCTCACTACCTCCGATTTACAGAAGGACAAAAAAGGCACATGATTTCCTATTCCGAGCTAGATGAGTCTCGATTTTGACCCTTTACTAAACACAGGGGCAACAATTTTAGAAAATAAAAGACCAAATCGAAGCTCAACACATTTCTTA